>NW_027106269.1:236100-294509 GCF_000696795.3 Halyomorpha halys | reverse complement strand
ATATTCCTCCTAATTCACCATTTCCCTACAACCTGGAAAAATTAATACCTCCATCGACACATATTTCTTTTTCCATCCAAATTCAGCCTTCAGAACCCTTTCTATTATTTCAAGTTTAACCTTTACAAAGATTAGTCCATAAACAACTTCCCTTATACCGTGAACATAAAGCTCTCCTAAACCTTTTTCAATCAGGTTTCCTTCTGGCTATTAATATATTGTTATTAATATAAAACCATCTAAGATATATAACCAAAAGAACATTTTAACGTTAATTCAAATTGAACTTTGAACTTTAACTTTAACTCATAAATTCCAAATTAATAAAAACAATGAGATTTTTCTCAATTAAATCGATCCCTCCATTAGCTCTTTAAAATGGTTCCATACCTTCTAATTCCATTGTTCATAGTTAGTAATCATTCCTTTTTTTAGTTTCCTCCGTCTCCTCATTTCGTCTCGCGTGGAATACCTCAGAGCTCCTGTCTTTTACTAAACCTTTATTCTATTTAGATTAATCTGATCCCATCCTCCACTGCCGATACTATCTTTATGCTGATAATCTACAACTTACAAATTTTCTTCTTTCGTGCTGATCTAATGATGCATCGTATAACCTCTAAGATAATAGTAATAGAATTTATCAATCAGCCAAGATAGTTGAATGCTGGAAAAACTAAGACTATCCTTATTGCTCCCAACACAACAAATTACATTCCCTTACTTATTATTTTTCTTATCATTAATAACATTCTTATTTCACTCTTTTAGAAGCTTTAGGATCATCATGGACCAATATGTGTCCCGGAATAATCATTTATCTAAAATATTCCGAAATGCAATATTGTTCTACAGTTCCATAGATCTCGTGAATCATTTTCTCCTATCTTATACTCCTATCACAGGCGAAACAAGTAAAAGACTTACACTTGCTGGCATATGGGATACATAACAAAGAACATGAAGATAAGTTAAAGCATCTTATAAATTGTTCTATAATATTTATCTTATTGAATTGCAGACGCCACCATATCTCTGATTACTACACCGAGTAAAAGTGAATTTAACGATCTATCCGACAGCTATACTTTCACGCTTCTTTCCAATTTTAATTTGACTGCAGCGGCCCCGCTCAAATCCGGCCTAGAGTCGACATTTATTTCTGGGGTGGTCCCACAAAATGAAAACTTGACACCCCCATCATGGATATAATATTATTGGTAAAGAAGAAAATCAGAAACTGGCAGTACTTTTCAATAAAAAATTCTATATATTTATTCGGTTCAGATTAGCTTTAGAGGAGTTATTGTCATATTATACTTCATTATTAAATGAATTGGTGCGTGTTATTTGTTAAATAAATATTGCTTTTGCTAAAACAATCTATAAAAGTAAACTTGATAACAATGCTTTAAAATAGAACCATTTTTAAAAACGAAACAATTATCGATATAGCTTAGCTTATAAAACAGTTCACAATTAAATTTTGGTTGGATTCTGATGACAAATGTGAGTTCAATTATTTTTTTTTTTTTAAATATTATCTTAGATCATTAAAGTAATTCAGATCTTATAACTTCAAACAATAGTAGTTTTTAGAATATATTTTGTTTTTCTTTTCGGTTTTTATCTCATGTATGAAAAACAGAATAGTCAATTATTTCACAGCGCCTTTTTAAAAATTCTTCTTTTTAATAATAGGAAAATAAATAATCAATAAAAAAAAAAAAAAATACTCTATAAACTACAATTAGTATAAAAATCAATTTATATCTTTATATATAATATTTTTTTATATTCTGATTATGAAATAGGTATTTAAAAGAAACGATGATGTTTCTTTCATGCAATTCCTGAGTAAACCTACCTAATACACCGAGAAGAAATACAATACACAGAAAAACGAAATAAAATTCAGCAACTGAACGAGGTGTATGCTGTGAGTGATTCAGAAACTAGTGAAAGGACGTATTGTGATGGCGCGCACAAAGGAACCAACCGATGAGAATGAATAAGGGAATTAATAAGTGGAAACAGAGTCAAGGAGAATTAAATAGGCAATCGCGTGAAGATGTGAATGGGCACCTTGAAGAAGAATGAATTTAAAAAAAAAAAATTAATGAGACAAGCAAAAGGTTTTACATACTATGGATAATTATTATTACCAATCATTATTTAATTTTAATTATTATTATGTGTAAATCAGCTGGTAGATAAAAGATACTAATAAAACTTCGTGCATTTCGATTTATTTATTTTTATAATTTTTGTTTTCTATAACTGGAATAAATAACTCTTTAATCTCGTACTTCTTTCCACTATTTTAACATCCTGACAACGTTTCGGGCAATTTGTCCAGTATCCTGTTCATTGTTCTACTAAGACAAAAAATAATCCAGAATCAACAGTTTTTGAAAATTATACAATAAATTTCAAATGAATATGTTAAAATTAATCATAAGTTCTCTGTATTGTCTAAAATCATCTCTGTATTATATACAAAAGTTTTTTCTGATCTCCGTGTAATATTTAATTTTACATGTAAGGTGGAATAACAATAATGGGCCGTAAAAAATTGAGTTTAGCTGATGAAGATCGCATTCTCCGGAAAATAGAACAAATGAAAAAAGTTTATCTGCATCAAATCATACTGACTTTAACTGGAGTAACAGTATCATACCCACCCTTTATAATAATATATACCCATGTGTTTAAATATATATCGATTAATAACCTTCAGTGCTTAATTATCCAGACTTTACATGAATATTTACTCATGGACCGTTGTATGTGGCTCTGTGATACAGGTATAGCTCATAAATTAGGTGCAGGAACAAAGACGGAATAAAAATTCAACGCAATTTAGAAGAAAAAGTGATTATGAACGTTCTTTTTGGTAGGCTCAAAATTGATATAAAAAATTAAAAAGCTGGGATAAGTACTTTTTTTCCAGCTTACCTTATATTGTAAGAATAATACAACCTGAACTTCAGAATACATTAAATTACAGTTATACAATTTGAGCAACGAGTAGTACAAGAGAATAGGGACGGGTTGGGGCGTAGGTCCTAGTGTGCTCGATTCGGAACGTTGTGGGTTCCAAAGAGAATGACCAGTTAGATCATTTTTTAAATGGCGGCTGTTCAGGGAGTACCCTCCTAGTTTAATTATAATTTAGTATTAAAAATAAATTTGATTTTTTTATTCTTAATTTGATCAAAAATTCAATAATAATTATTTTTTTCATTCCAAAATTATATTATGAACATACGTCAACCCAGATTATAACTGCCTCACTTATTCAAATCTTGATTATAAGTTATAATTTTTCCTTGTTTTTTGATTATTCTAAATAATTAATCAACCCAAAGACTGAAGCCCTGCAGGACATTCTGTTATAAATTCTATTATTCACACTACCTCTATTATACTTATTATTATTACTTATTTTTCTTCTTCTCTCGTATTTTTTTTCAAATTAACTTGTTTCTTTTTACCATTAGAGAGCAATTATGTTTTTGTTAAGTCTACAATATCATTATTTTTTGTTATTAATTTTATTTTTCTCTTTTATTAAGAAGCATTATTCGTATCTATTTATTTTATATTTTTTTCTTTTTTTCTTTTGATTATAACATTGTATATAGTTAGGGGTATCTTTTGTACTAGACTATACCCCCCCCTCATAATCAGCTGTTAAAAAAAAATATAATGTAACGGTTATATCAATCATATAAGGCACACCAGACCGATCTGGTATAAAATAAATAAATAAAAAAAATAATAATAAATAATTAATAACAATAATAGAGTTTTCTTATTTGTTACCACTGCTTATAATAATTAACGAAACTCCACTTTAATTAATTGTAATGTTAAATTTTAATGTTACTACTAATTTTTAAATATTACCTCAACATTGAGATATTTTTTGTTATTATGTCCAACGTTCCCTGCATTATTTCAGTTAACTATGCCCAATGTTATTGACTTAAGAATTATCCTAATCCTACCTCTGTTTTATATTTACTCTAATTTCACAATTTGCTGATAATTTATTATTTTAAAAATCTATTTTAATAATGATGTCTTCATATTGTCGGTCATTGCCTCAGTTCAAAATTCACATCATTTTTTATACTTTTTGCTAGATAAATAGAATCTTAGTATTTTTCAAAGTTCATATCGTTCACCTTATTTAAACTTTTTGCTTATTTAAATTAAAATTATTCAATAGACTATCAACGTCAACGTAATAATGTAATTTAAGGTAGGAAAAAATTTAAATAATTAGTATTTTTGGTCTTATTTTAACACATTCTTAAATTGGTAAGTTGAAATATTACTGAAAAAATAGCTGTTTAAATGGTAAATTATATTTAAATAACTTATAATTAATTTTATCTTAATTATTTGAAATTCACTGTTTAATTTAAAAAAAAAACTCTTGAGCGTGCATTATCTTTTTATTTTAACAGAATAATGAACTGGATAATGGGGAAATTGCTCTAAACGTTCAGATGTCAAAATAAATGAAGGGCGTGTTAAAAAAAAAAAAAAATCAAATAAAAGTTAAATCAATTAAAAGTTCAAATAAAAAGTTAAAATTTACAATCAATTTTTTTTTCATGGTTGTAAACAGTGTTCAGGTACTAGATATTAGATAGATATTGGACTATCTGATGCTTGATATGTATATCTTTTTTTTTTTTTTTTTTTAAATAAAAATGGAATAAACGAATAGGACGAGAATGAAACTCAATATTTTATTGAGTATTTGTCAACATATTTTTCACGTCTAAAAAAAGCTTGATTATTTGCAGTACTTTTATACATTTGGAATAATAAGGATTTGAATAATTTATCCGTATATATTCGTCACGGAGAAACAAAAACTGGTACTGCCACGTCATTGCCCTTTACTTTTTTCCCGAGTGGCCATTTTTAAAATGCCAGCCTGACATTTCCTTTGTAATCCTTACCTGATTTAATAACTTTAAAAACGTTCCACACTGTAACATATATGTTTAAAAAATATATTTTTTCATCCTGCTCACATCACACTTTTTCTGCTTTCAATTCACTTACAGAAAACAAATTTATTTCTTGAATTGAAGGGTCATCTATAGCAATACATTTTGTGCAATATTTTCTTTTAAAACTCTTTGACAAATGCAAGGAAATCCATAATATAGCTAGAATATTGATATCGAAAATTAAAATTTTTAAAGTTGGCAGAATAACTCTCTTAGATTAAACTAAAACTTTCAAATTAAATGATTGCGAAAATACTTTCTTTTTTTTATGGAGGAAAATTTATTTAATTTTTTACATAGAACTTTTGGTTATTCTAAACGAGCTGTATCTAAAAATATCACTTTATATTCTTTCTATAATTAAAAAATAACAAATTATATATGTAGTTTTCTACAACGATGTCATATTTTGAAACCTGAATGATATTAATAGCTCTAATGAAATGTGGTATAAAAAATTTAGAAACAACATATGAAATGATATATTCTTTAAAAATCTATGTAAAATCGTTTATCGGTTTATAACAACAAATCAACATTTTTTTGTTAATTCAAGTAATCAACGTAAACTTCCATTAAAGAATGTTAAAAATCTCAATTTTTAAGTCTGAGATATGTTCTTTGATTTTGGGGCCATTTATCAATCTTTTATAAAAATATAGTTATTTGTTATCAAAAAGTAATCTTGTCCTCCTTTTATCCGAATTTTTCACTGATCGAAATCCCCTTTGTTTCAAATAGTTCAAATTAACGAGTTTTCTATAGTAAAAAATATTTATAATTTTTTTTCAAACTTCATAAAATTTGAATAAAAAAAACCTTTTAACTTTTAAGTATTTTTTCTAAGGTATAATGTTGTGGTCTATTATTGGTTATTGTTGATGGAGATGTTGGTTGGTGAATCTACATCTCTATTTTTATTCTGTTTGAGTGGAAGTTTTTATGAGTATTTGTGTTTTGATCTCAGAGAAGCATAAATGTCTATGTTTTTTTTTTTAAATTTTAAAATAACTCAACCAGCGAAGCACCTATTTTTTAACTTTTAGTAACCCTGAAGTTCATTTATCTGTCGGTATAATAATTACAAAAACATTATAAATTGTATTCAAATACAGATGTTGATTTAGTCGGATGTTTATTTATAAACTTAAATTTTAGATTCCGGCAGAGTTGAGTATGGAAGACAATTGTTCTCTCGTATTCTGCCACAATTACATAATTCTAAATTTAAACGTATACGGCTTCACGTACTGGCACGTACAGCACAGAAGAAAGTTTTAATACACATTTAAAATTTATGTTACGGTTCTAAATGGACAGTAATGAAAATTCCACGGTTAATTTTCTAGAAAGTAACGAAGGCGAAGAAATGGAATACTAAGGAATTGAACCGTGACTGTTGGGTAACAGAACCAACTTAGCAGCAAAAACAAATGTGTGCATATGCATAGTAATAATCAAATTTATTCTGCATATATATATTTATTTTGATTTTGAATTTATCAAATAATGACTTAATGATAAACCTCAGTGTATTCATACATATATACAATTATGCCTGTTACTAAATTACTTCCTCCATAGAAAATGGTTTCTAAATATTTACCATAAATACCATTTTGCTGATTACTGTGAATGTGTTCAAGAACGAGGAATGTGATGCCGAGTACTAAACAGTAGTGTAGATGATGTACCAAATCCCGAGGACATGTCAAGCTTGTAGTTCATTGTGGACTCGCAACTGTGTGGTGAAATATTTCTTCACTTGAACTAAAATCCTTTAGTTCGGGAGCATTTCTTCCAGGCCTAAGGCGTAACGGTCCATACATACACAAACGGAGAAAAATGGAGAAACCGAAACGAGAATTGCCTTGAACTTTCGATTGTCGGTCCGAGGTCGGGTGCTGTCTGCAACAACCAGGCAACGGTTTCAACCACTCTTACTTAAGGAAGAGTTTTACCTATGGCTCCCGCTTCTAACAAAATTATTAAAGATCTTAAACAAATTGTGTTTTATTGTTCAGTTTGGTTTTATTTAAATAAAAATTCACAACAGTTGTAGAGCGTATATGGGAATCTGATGTTATTTATTATTTATTCCATATTTCTAAAAATATTAAATCAATTTATAAGAGTTAATGTAGTGCTAAACCTTTGAAAAATCATTATATAATTCTATTATCATATATAAAAAAGCAAAAATTTCCAATATTTAATGCTGATATATTGTTGAAAGATTGATGCGTGTACATCGTTGTTTATCATATTGCTTTAATTGTACCTACAACGTATAGAATCGGAAGTTAAAAAAGATTTTCGATCAAATAAATCCCTCACCAGCCAGTATAGTATACTATCCACATACTTATATATATGAGTATATTTTTCTGACTTTTGGCGGATATTTCATTCGATTTTCATTATAAAAATAAACAAAATAAAGATAGGCTATATGATACGAAACGTAAATATCAGCGAAGCAGGATATAGATGATAAAAATTATAGGTTATAGAATTTTTATCAGCGACTAAACATATAATGTCTTTATAAGTATATATTTGTGCTATGTCAAATAAAAAATAAAGTGCTGAAGTTAAGATTTGGAACAACGTATTTAAACCAAATCGGTAGAATTTTAAAATATACAAACTTAAAGTAGAGTTAATTATTTATTCCGACGGTTGGGAAAATTCTTAAACTAATCAAAACAATGAGAGCGCACACATTGATATGTTGGCAGTTTTAAAACAATGCAAACTTACCACAAACGAGTGTTTGCAGCACTTGTGCTGTTGATTTGTTTCCAAAAACCGACACTAAATAGATAATCTAGGACAACTCTTACCAGCCAAGCCAAATTTCCCCTCCACACGCTTGCACATGTGGGAATTTGCTATTGTTTGGCAAACGTGTAGATAATTTTATATAGTTTATTTCAATCCATATCAAGGCAGAACTGTTTTCCTCTTATACATATTTACTTTGGTGTACATTGTGCCCAACTCTATTTTATATTGTGGCCAACTTTCCCCAAGGACAAATAAACAAATAAATATTTAAATATTATATGTAAAATATTTAACAACAGATACATTATTATGCATTACTGGTTGGATGTTATTTCTCTGTACTTCAAAAGAATTTGGATTTGATTTGATTATTTACACCACTTTATTATCTAAATACTAGCTCGTTTTCAAATATTTTGAACCATTTCTATTACATTATTAAGGTAGGCTTGGGGTAAGAAGAGGGCTAAGAAAGATCATTGGAATTTCGCGCTAAAAAAAGATTCCTGTCGATCAAAGTGTAGATGGTTGTGAGAAACTTTTGTTGTGTTCAGGGAATAGATAACAGGGTTCAATACACTGCCTCTGGTAACTCTAACAGGTTGTGTATCGAAAGAAGATGAAATCTTCGGATATACAAAAGAATCAGTCAGTAAGAAAGGATTAGAGAAGATAATAGGAATAAAAAGATAAAATATAGTATTTTTTTTAAAAGTATTTCTAATATTTTATTATAATTAAACATTTAACAATTATCTCTAAGTCGTGAGAGAAGATTTTTAGAAATAGTTAATGCTGTAGTGTGGGTAGATGAATTCAAATGTCTGTGCACTGTAGATAACCCAATTATTAACCGTCATTTAAAAAAAAAATCTATTTAAATGGCGCTAGGTAATACAGTATGTTTTATAAATAATTAAACCTATTTATTCCCTCTACGTGTGTAAAATATTGTAACTGTATTAAAAAACAAAATTAGTCGTAATTGTTAAGGGCTACTATAATTGAGAAATTTGGAAACTTGCGTGAATACTTTTATCAATGCGATTTAAATTTTTTTCTTGTAAAATTTCATATTAAAAAACATAAAATTGCCGATTTTGGTTTTACATGCTACTTAATTCGTTATATTTAACAGAACGAGGGCAAATAGTTGTCAGCTATTTAGTCCAACAAAAATTGATTAAAATATTCTGCTAAGAGGGTTTGAATTGAAATTCAATAAATAACATTCAAAATATTTTTATTCCTCTTAAAAGATCTTTCTTTTACTTGCATAGCGAATTCTGACACATTAATTATGTTGACCGAAGCAATAAGGCCGAAATATGTTAAGTTCTCCTTCATGATAAAGCTTTTCTTTAGCGAGGTGTGTAATACTGGTTGGGATTGGGTGTTACATTGCTCAGACCGTGGGCCCCGTAACAGCTGGTACAGAGAAAGGGCGTTACTTGCGAAACTCGACCAACCTAGGTCAGGGGGTTCTCCAGCTGCCTATGTAAGAACTTTTGGAGGCGTAAAATCTTTGTCAATTTATATTAAATAATTTATACAGCATAATTTATTGAATATAACTGTTTATATATTATTGATTGTAAAACTGAATATTCACAGATTTTTTTTTCTGTATGACTGAACTAAGTATATTTCATTTATTCGTTTCTAAGTTCAAACAATTTTTTCCTTGATGTGGCAAGGCAGTAGGTAAATTTATTTTTCTATTTTTTTTTTTTTTTTTATATTAGATGCGTACATTAATAAAACAAATCATGTTGACGATTTACAGAAACACTAACCCATTGGTCAAGGAACAAATATCGAGGCACCTACAGAACAAGCTACAATTCTCCTTTCACCATACATTTTATTTTTTCGCTTTTCAACTAAAGGATTAATTATCAGGTTGCGGAAAACCAGAAAAATACAAATAATACACGGGAGTTTTGGCAACGAATAATTTTGCATCTGTTTTTTAAACAAAAATGGTGGGAAAAAACGACCTTAATAGATCTAGTTTATTGGTTAATACATAAAGAAAATTTTTAATAATATAATAGTTATTATTTACTAAACTAAAACTAGATTCGACTGAATGAGAAATGAAAGAATGAGAGAAAAAACTGGGTAGAAACCGCTAGTAGAAAATATGGATAGAAAATTATTAAGTTGTTAGGCCATGTGCAAAGAATGCCGATCAATAGACTCCCAAGAAGTATATGAGAAACAAGGACTATTGGAAAATAACCACGAGGAAAGTGGGAGGACCTCATATCGGAATTGGCAAAGAACAGAAGAGTCAAACTTGGTCAAGAAGGTGGCCGCAGATAGAGAGGTGTTAAAGAAATGGATATAGACTGCCTCGACTCTGTGAGGTATGTGGGTTGGTTAAAGAAGAAGAACAAGAAACAAACATTATTATAATTTTAAAGATAATTTTTTTCAATTTCTTGAGACTGGTATTTATTTATTAAATTAATCAAATTGTATCCTTGTATAGTCCTACGTTTCGGCCATCCTCAAGGACAATCTTCAAATATAAATTCTCACCTCACATCAAAGTTTAAAATTGTTTTTAGGCTATTCTGCCCAGGTCATTAATTATAAGTCAAATACACCCTATTTTTTAAAAATTTCATTAATTTTTAAAACTTTTAATTTTCAATTGATCCACACTAACACTGTCTTATAAAAACTATATGTTTATATGATAAAATATGATGTTTTGTATGACCTGAATAGCCTGCATAACAATTTTAAACTTTGATGTGAGGTGAGAATTTATATTTGAATATTGTCCTTGAGGATGGCCGAAACATTGGACTATTGATATAATAAAAAGTGTTGAGACTATACAAGGATACAATTTGATTTATTTAATAAACATTATTATTTTAAAGGAAATTTTTGAACTTATAAAATCCAAAAGTTTGTTTGGAATACGTCAATGCGAGTTAATTTTCGGTAGCTTTTCATAAATTAATTCAGCACAATTATGGGACATCTGGGTGTGGCTGCGTGGGTTCATAGACAATTTTACTGTTTCTGTGAGAGAGGTTCAGTTTCACTAAGTTTTAGTTAGAAATTATTGTAATATTCTTACCCAGTGTTTGAATTAGAACTGTTAGAAAGTTTAAGTTGTTATGTATTCCATAATCTGTGGCAAAGAATAGAGCGCCTGTTTTGAACTGAAATGGTCGTAAACTTTGAAGGTTTTAACAGAGAAATGATTCTCTCCTTTATACCCACCTTGGTTTTAATGCAAGATTATTGTAAGATGATTCTAACCTGACCCTCTTTCCAGTAACTTAGTTAAAAGACCATATCGTCTAAATTACTTATTTTCTTTTTAAGCTAATTGATAAATAAGTCTCCAGGTACAAACCTGAATACCTGATTTGATCATATGCACATACTCGTATACATCTTAACGCTATCTGGAGAAAGGCTTATGATTCAATGTGAATACCATTGCACTCCTCTTCTCGCCCAATCATTAATAACATTGAGATGGTTTTGAAGAATGATGGATTCTTATAGGAGTTTTTTGTAGGAATCACTGTATCGTTAGTAGAGGTAAATATGTGGTAAGTCCGTCTTTTCTGAATTACATAATATTGGTCTCACGGCATTGTCCTGCTTTAAAACATTTAGTCTTCCGAGTTTAGATCCTACTTTCAAATTAAAGAGTCAGTTTGTTAAGCATGAAAGTAATACTAAATAGTAAGAGGAAAGAAGTAAAATTTTGAGTTTTAAATACAATGAAATTTGAATCATGGAAATTGCCACAGATCATCAAAAGCCTTGAATAGAAGATTTTTTTTCTCACTCTTAATTAGAAATAATAATTATAAAAGTAATCAACTATCCAAAAGCATTTTTTTGAAGATTTTGAACCCGTTAATTTGTGTTTTAACATATCTATTCATTTAATTATTTCTTTTAACTTACTTTTTGTTTTTTAAATCTATTATATCTTAGTTTTTATGTTTTTCTTTAAACTCATCTACTGCTGTAACTATTGTATCTTTGGTTTGATTTTATGCTAATGATACTGATATGTATTGTGTATTGATAATTCGTTTAATTTGATTAACGGGTCGAACGTGGGTATCAGACCACTGGAGAGGGAAAGTCTGAGAGAGTGAAATAGAGAGAATAAAATTGTCAATTCAAAGGAATACAATTGTGAAATAGAAAAAAATTGTTAAATAAGAAAAGACGATTTTAGACGACTATTGATTGTAAAATGAAAAGGTAAAAAAAAAATTGTTGTTATATTATTGATTGATATGGTGTGTATGATAGCAACCCAATGTATTTAGGAAGCATGGCTAAATAAACCATTTCTCTCTGAATGGTGTTTTCTAAAACCAAACTGATGATTTGGAGAAAAATGGAATATTACAATGAAGTCAAAATGGTTAATACATATTTTTCAAATGATTTCGAAAAGGAAGAAATTGTTTCATATAAATAACTTGAACGATTATTGCATTTTCATTTTGCAACACTAGGAATCGGTTTTTTTTTTTTTTTTACAGATTCATGTAATTTATTCAATCTCACAACACAGGTCATATGATTCCTTTACACAGATAGAAAAGTTTATTTTCTTAAGTGCAGTTCCTAGCATGTGAAATGAAATCATGAAATCCAGCTTTTTAACACTTAAGTTTATTTTATTTTTTACCTTGGTAAAAAAAGGAGCCAATGTCCAAATTTATTAATTTTGTGTTTATGCCATTTGTTATAAATCTAAATTAAGGCCATCTTTCTAGAATTCGAGTTGGATACATTATCAAAGGGTAAATATCATATCTACAATAAAATAAAAAACGCCCAATGTACGCTGAAACAACTTTTCTTCATAGTGAACAAAATGGACATTAGCCTTCCTTTTATCAAGGTACAGATTTGTTTTCATTTGGTTTTCTGGCCCATTTGAATAATAGGAAAAATGAATTCCACTCCTAAGCATAAAGTAGAAGTTTATTGACAATGAAATCTAAGGTTGTAAGGCAACATTATATATAGTTCACCACACAACTTCTATTATAGCGATGAACGATTCGGTAAGCCACATCTTTCTCAAGAGAAGTACCACATTTCCTTTTTTTAAATTAATTCGTCAAATAATAGTTTCCGAATGTACATCCATTGTTTTATTATAGTTAGCAATCTTATTATAGATTAAAATTACATATTCTGTTAACTTTTACACAAATATGATTTCACTTTCGCTTGTAAATTATTTTTTTATTTCTGTTTATTTATTGAAATTTATACAAATAAACTTATTGAAAATACAACTGTATAACATAAAAATACATCTAGTAAATGTGCTATTAGTTCTATTGCAATAGCATCTAGTATCATGCCATACAAGAGCCAGGAAGAAAAAAAAGGCAGTTATCTCACCCTAATATTTGATTAATTTAATGAAAACTAGGTATAATTATTATTCAAAATTGATGAGTCTGCCAAGTATAGGTAGAGGGAATAAAAAATGACGGTTGTTTCAAAACCTTAAAAAAACATCAATTTTTCATTTGGAGCTCTATACCTTAAAAATTACCAACAACAATAGAAAATCTAAGAGAACATTATTTAAAGAAGATTAAATTTGCTAAAATATGAGTCCTAATAGAGCTATTTACGTCCAATACTTCTCGAGATATATCTTTTTAAAAAGCAAATTTTCTTAAAAATCTACTGAAAGGTTAGTTAATTTATTTTGAGAATTCTATATCTCAGGAACTATGTGACGTACAGATGTCTATTAGCATTCAAATTAAAGCTAGTTTAATGGACTATAAAAAAAGTTTATAATCTTTACCTTCGTAGGAATAGTAGTTTTCATGATATTTGCTAAAATAAATTGGTTTATAGTTGTTCGGATAATAAGTTTGATTTATGAAAAACTTCATTTCAGAAACCATTGGACGTACAGATGTCTGCCAGGGCTCAAATTAAAGCTAGTTAAATTTACTACAAAATAGTTAATTATGGTTACCTTTGTAGGAGTAGTAGTTTTTATGATATTCATATATGAATATGAAATTCACATTTGGCAAATGAAAATTTGTCCGAACAACTATAAATCAATTTATTTTAGCAAATTTCATGTAAACTATTACTCCTACGAAGATAAACATCATAAACCATTTTATAGCTCATTAAACTAGCTTTAATTTGAGTGCTAATAGACATCTGTACGTCAAATAGTTTTTGAAATATAAATTTTTCTAAATAAATTCACTAACTACTGATCTTCCAGTACGTCCCATACAACATTTTTATGAAATGTTTCTTTTTAAAAAGCTATATCTCGAAAACTATTTAACGTAAATAACTCTATTAGGGCTCATATTTTAGCAAATTTACTCTTCTTTAAATGACGTTCTCTTAGGTTTTCTTGTGTTGTTCCTACTTTTTAAGATATAGAGCTCCGAATGAAAAATTAGTTTTTTTTATCGCTTTGAAACAGCCGCCATTTTTTATTCCCCCTAACTATACTTGGCATACTCATCAATTTTGACTATTAATTATACATAGTTTTCATTAAAGTAATCAAAAATTGGGGTGAGATAACTGCCTTTTTTGTCCTCTTGGGCTCTTGTACTATACGGAAGTCACCCAGTGGTAGCACTCCAATGTAGATAAAATTTATAGCTCAAATCGATACAATATTGAAGAACCTATCGGATTGCAACAAACGTTTATGATTAAGACTAAAAAGTACGTAATCAACATTTATGTGATTCTAATGGTGTGTTGATTCATGTCTGATGGATTTACAGTTGGATTATGCAATGCAGTGAGTGGGTGAGTGGATTAGACATCGAATTTACCAAACTGGTTCCTTCAGCTTGTTTCTGAGCACTCGTCCGCTAAGAACTTTCCTGTTTTAAAAGTTTTACCGATAAACCAATTGAGTAAAATAACAGAAAAAAAAATGGTATCGATCGTTTCGAAAAATTTGCTTATTTCGTGATTAACCTAATATAAACATGTATTGACAAACAAACCACTTAAGAATCGACCCATCCTGAAAGACTGTTTATTTGTACGTCTTTTTCTTCAATCGAAGAAACCCAATCTTCACTTGCCTAACCCTCGATCCGATTCGGTAGCAAATGTGTTTGTATACTACAGGAACGCGATTGGACACGATTACCGTCCGGATCGGCCCAGGTACAGAAAGGAGAAAGTGTTGAATAGAACATTTCGATTGTAAGAAGTAGATGCCTTCCTTAATAATTTGTTATGGTACTGGTGTTGGAGTGAATTATTGAAAAGAAAAACAAAAAAAAAATCAATAGCCCTTCTCACTCCACAACTTTTCCTGTAACATACATCACAAGGAAGTATATGATGGATATAGACGGGGCTCACGAGTTGTCTTTTCAGAAGTAATTTAGTAGTCCTCAGTCGGGTCTGAGACCGTTTATGTGTGTTTACTTTATAGTCGTCTTGTTGGTATTAATGCCTGGAGTAGTGGGTTCTAGCAGTGCTTGAGCCTATCAAAGAATTTGATGTGCCTCCGTGAGATGAGTTCTATCACTGTCGGCAGTCTAAGTGTCGTATGAATGCAGTCATTTTTAACCCTTTGTTAAAAATAATGCTTAAATACGTCTCAGAATTCTTCTCTGAAACAAAAGGAGTTTCTTCACTGTTGAGGGTGCTATGTTAGCCGGCATAGGTGCTCCGTAGAGGAGGGCCAGTCTAAGTCTACTTTTATAAATTATTAATTTGAGGCGGAGAGAAAGATTAGGAGATGTTGAAATAAATTTCAATTTAATGATAAAAATTTTGTATAATACATATCGGAGTTCAATAAAATTTTATTTTTATTCTAATCAAAGATTTTTGTAGAGTTAATTCATTCAGTCAACTGAACGGCTCGTATAAAGAAAATAAAGAACAATAATTTTGATAACTAGAGACCTGATATTTATGCAATTGCATTTTTTTGTTCCTTAGCTTCAAATTCTTCCAAACCTCGAAATAACTTTAAATCGTGAATAGGACGTTCCATTGGCACTTGTTTTATTTTGTACGAAATTGCACGTAAGGAAATGAACATGAAAGGTTACGCTAGATATTTAATTGTACGCAGAACGAACACCTTGATGATAGATAACACACAATAATGCATTTTTAGTTTTTTTTATTATATTATTTTTTTAAATGATTAATTATAATGACGTTATATAATTAAATACTGATTGGTAAATACTTTTATTGCTATAGGAGATTATCTTCTAAGTCCTGCGGAATCAAATCGTTGTCTTCTAAAAATAAATAATTAATGCTGACCTATGGATAATTGTTTTGTTTATTACTCACTTGGTTAATTAATGGAACTTCCGAAAATTTTTAATTCTACTCAATATTAATTTGTTAAATACCTTACCAATTACCTGAATGGTTGAAATGCTACACTAATTTTATATTTCTGGTTTTCGTTTGCTAACGTTTCATTAAGTTGTTATTACCAATGATCCTTGGTTGGTGTATTGGCTACCGTAGCGGAGAACTGCAGGTCAAAGGAGCCATGAGCCACTTGATAACTGGCAGCGCTCACTTCCTCATCCCTAATTAGAAGAGAACTAGACCGGAAACAGCTTTTACTTTTCTACGGCACCGTAACGGAACCATTGTGTCGCTGCCTTCCTCTTGCCGACAGTAGCGTCTCTGCGATTCCGAAGTAGAAAAACGGAATCATATAACACGAGAAAAGCTTCCATTATTTGCCATATCGTGAGGACTGTTTCCACTGGTTACGCGAGCGGTAATGGCTGATTTCTTTCTTTCATATCTACAAATTGGTTGTTCTCAACTAGGCGAAAGTTGGATGTGCCGAAATGTTGCAAATTACTTTATACCTCTCTCCGTACTATTTTTTTTTTTTAATTTTCGAATAGTGTTAAATAAAATTTTAGAATTTTACTTATGTTTAATTTAAAAAAATAAATAAAACCGAGTTAATTATTTTTTAATAGTCGGGACTTACATAAGAAACCGAGAAACAGGTGAAAATTTTGCAAATAAGAAGTTGTTTGTTATCTACTTGTGTCTGAATCACATTTACGCTTCATTATTGACTAAGATCTGAAATTATCAGAATTTATTGGTAATTATAACATTTGTTTTTTTGTCAATATACAGAAAAAGAAGAGTGAAAGAAAAACAAATGTAAGTGACAACATAAAAACTAAATATATATATATTAAATGATTATTTAAAAATAAAATGAATAAAGAAATAAAAATTAAATTAAACCTGAAACTTTGGGGAGAATTAAAATGTTAGTCGTGTGCAATAGTTTATTATTGGAAAAAAAAGAATAAGAAATTGAATATAATCTCTTATAAATTAATTGAGGATTATAAAATTTATAAACCTTCAATTTATTATATTCAATTTAAGACATTGATATAACTAATTGAAAGTTCATGTAGATAATAATGGGGACATACATTTAATAAATCATTTATTTACAGTTAGAAATTGTGAATTCTTCAAGCACCAACTTTAACTGTCAACAATATACAGCAATAAAATTCCACAGTGTATAAAATCAGAGCTATATTTTTAATAGTTTCTAAGGAGGAAAGTTCAGTAAATTCCACATTAACGAAAATTTACTTTCAATGTCTAAAGTAAATACTTTCTGTACATAATAAAATTATTTACTTTTTTTTTAATAATTTATTTATTGATATTTACAACTGTATACATATATACACATCAAGTAAATTTGCTGTAAGTGATATTATGACATGATACAAATATGTGGATAATCTACCCATTGATAGAACTCCAAAAACATTTCTAAAGGAGAAGATCTCGAGGCCATCTTCTTTTCAAACGCCTAGGAGGATTATTAGGTAGTGAAGGAGAAGCCAAGTTAGAAATGAGTTGGTTTGGGTTGTTGGGAAGTTATTTACTTTTAAAACGATCTGTATAACTGGCCTTTGCTTTGCATGAATACAACGGAATTTTAAATTATTACTGATTAAAGGACCACCTCCGATGCTTAGATCACTAGCTCTAAGAACTAGCACTTTTTTTATTGTTCTCACAACAAATGCCGTAAAAATGGACTATTAGAGCTAAAAGTTCATTGACGTGTGCCGTAGCGCTCGTCACACTCCCAGGTAACGATTGGACGTCGCCCACTGTGATAAAAATATACATAACACTGCTGACAGCTTCTTCAACCGTGAAAACTTTCCACCAGGAGGAGAGGAAAATTATTCATCGAAACAATTTCCAATTTGTCGTCTTTTACGCTATCAAGGATGAAAACTCAATTACTTATTCAATTCACGGATAGACTATCACAACAGACAGTGGTTTCCATAAGAAAGCTTTGTTCTCAGATGGTCTAAAGCGAAAGTTCGAGACAGACATTATAGTGAGTTCGGTTAGGAATGGTTAAAATTTTCTAATTTTTATTAAACAACTGGAATAGGATAGAAAACTGGAAAAGAATAGGTAATAGGTAGAAATTCAATAAACTTATGGCATTTAATGGTCCATAAAATTCCTTACATAAACACTTTCTTTATCCATATATTTTTATCTCCTTATTTATTTTTCTATCTTCAATGTTTTTAATTTTCATTTACACTTGTAAATATGTATATAAACTATATTTTTTTAAATTATTTTTAATTTATTTGTGTTTGATTCCGTTTCATTTATATTATTAAAAGTTAATCTGGCTATGATTTATGAGATGATATATGATTTTGTTCCTTTGTTTCTTTTTTATTACATATTGTTGTTTATCCTTTTTTCTTCTACAGTTTATTATTCTAATATAATAAATTTATAAGTTCCTTGTTTGTTTGTTTTTAATTTGGTATCATACCCTAAGGCACTAATGCTTTTTGTCGATGTCTGTAATATTCTTCTAATGGGACTAGTCACAGAATAAATAAACGTTATTAGTATTATTATAATAAACACTGTAAATTATAAATATTTTTTAATATAACTATTACTGATCGTTCAATAAATTAATAATTAATGAATATTATGACTATCATACTTGAATGCTATCTATATTGCCCTTCCGAAGCGTTTCATATACAAATAGTGACAAAAATATTTATAAGCACCACCATTGCGTGCCCTAAGCGTATTTCACTTCCTCATAATATTAGAAAAATAAAAGTAAATTTATTTAAAATGAAAATAGCAAATATTCAGTGCATTACTGCATTTTCTTTTTGCTTTTTTCTTATTTTCCTATATAATTAACCACTCCAAGGTTAATTTTAGCGATATTTTGGTATTTGTTTAGGGGCGCAAGGGTGCCGAGAATTTTTTGTAGTCCAAGAAGTGTTCCAAAAAGTCAATCAATTGGATTTTTTTGGTCAATCAACCTCTACAACATTTTTTTATTTTACTTTAGTTATTTTTTGAGATACAAAATTGAACATAACACACCATAGAACTAGTAGAAATACTGAGCGGGCGTATTACGGTAACGTAATTGAGAATTTTGGAGAAACTACTAAATAATCGGTAATACTCCAATGAAAGAAAACGTTAGAAGTTTCCGGATCCACATTATTTTCAGGTGTCTCGAAGCTTTATGTTAAATAGAAAGAAAGCTGAGAGTTTGTTGGAGTATGAAGTTATAGTTCCTAGTAGAAGGATAGTACCCACCATTTTCTTGCAAAACTGTTATGTAATCTTCGTGAACAATTTTATTATTAATTTTAGCATTAAAGATTTTATACACTAATGTTTCAGGAGAAATTGTATAGATTTAAATCTAAAATGTCTTTCTTACAGTTGTTTGGAGATTTATTCCGGTCTAGAACTTTTATTTCGTGGCATCATAACGGAATGAAACTCGACTTTTACACTCTGGTTAGAATAGGATGGTAACATACAGTACCCCCTCCTACAACTACTTAAAATTGGAGGTTTTATTTTTCAAGACGTATAGCATCCAAAAATTGATTTTTGTTATACCTGACACTAACGTTTCAGGTCAACCCAGAATAAACCTCAAAACTTGACACTACCACCCATAGTTTAGTTTCAAAATAGTAGCCAATTGAAATAATCATACGCCCAAATCTCGGGTATTCATGATGATCGACGGAAAATATAAAGCATTCAGTGTATGTTTAAACAAAAATAATTGATGGAAATTTCTATTCATTCTTGATGGAATCTGATCAAATCGTTATGGAACTAACTATTTACCAAACTTCTCCTCCTTCCCCTCTCCCACCAACTCCTGAAGGTTTCATTAAAATTAAAAAAGACAGACTGAGAACCAAATTCCTTACTTGATATTTAAAACGTACAATGCGAGTGAAAATTTTCGATTCTGGAGACATAAATATTTTTCATTACATGCATGAATACAAAGCTTTCCAACCTTATGTTTAAATGGATTTCTAATTTTTCTCTTGGGTACATTACAACATGGAAATGTTGAACCATTAATCAGTAGTGTAATCATTTTCTGATTTTTCCGAATTTGTGTTATCCTTCAAGTTTATGTTATTGTGCTGTAAGACATGTGCCGTGAAGCGCTCACCAAAGCTATGCATTTCAGTGGACCGAGCCTAAAATGAATCAAGAGATGATCAAGAATTAAGAAACGTGGCCCTAAACTGGATTGGTTCGGCTTATTCTTCTGTCTAGTGCTTTCTGTAGTGGACCGTGGAGGGCCAAATCTTTATTGTGATCGATAAACCTTTACAGTTTCGGGACGGCTGTTCCGATATATAGATAACGAAACATCTTCAGGTTTCGGCTGGATTTTTTGATCCAAAATTTTATGTTGTAGCTTGAACAAGAAATTAAATTTTATTAGTAAAACTCCCACGTTTTCTCTCTTATTGTTGCATCATAATTATGCTGCATTCAGAATAGATTATATTAGATTTGAAATTATCACACAATTGTTTCATTCAACACTTTATAAAAAATAAGTGGTAAAAAAAAATAATCACAATAGGTTTTTCTACCATATATATCCCTCAAAAATAATTCCTCCTATAATAATGGAAATAATGGTTGATTATTCAGTAATCCTATGATATTACTAAAATTTCTGACATACTATATTGAAATAACTACTTACTAGTAATTAAACTACTTAATGTGAGCCAACGTTTCGCCCCACTTTGCAGGGTTAGTGAATGAAAGTAAACCCTGACGAAGCACTACAGAATGGGGCGAAACGTTGGCTCACATTAAATTGTTTAATTACAATTTGAATTTTTTTTACCTAACTCGGACCATCTTCCTTTTATATTTTACACAAGGTCAATAAACAATCTTCCAAGAAAATACCGAGGTCTGCACAACTTCTTTGATGATCTAATCCTCTTAAATTTGCGTTTTTTTGGGTTTTTTTTTATGGATCACATCCCTTAAAATACGTGTACAGACCTAATAAATATAGATATTTTTCTTTCTTTCTCCATTTATTTTTCTAAACATAATAGTTGTTAGAGACCAACCACTAAGGTGAAATCTGACAACATATGTTTCAATGAGATTAAAAAAAAAAATGTGACAAGAAATAAAAAATAAATAAGACTCCTGAGTTTTGTTGAGGTTAGACATGCGGCCAGCAGGGAAATCTGAAAGAAAGTAGCGCAGTGGTGTCGACAACTGTTGATCCCTTCACCGAACTCTTGAACAGGCGTAAACCAAATCTGGGACGAGGGAAACTCCTGCCTGGCCTACTCAATCTCAATTCTGTTTCAGATTTTATTGATGTTATTACTTATGATCTGTAGCTACTAACTCCAAGGACCCAAGTTCAAATTCGGCTGGGTAGAAAATTGTTTTCTGTTACACAGTAGCCGTGAGTCAACTCCTGTGGGTTCTGGAGCCCTCCTATGGTCCACCCTTGAATTGGGTACTCTTAATTGGGTAAAAATCTGGTGGTCGAGCGTGATTCTAACAAATCACCTCCTTGCACAACCGTTGGTCTAGTAACGGTACACCTCTATCATTTGATAAGCAGCAGTGCAATCTCCGGTGTAACTTCAGTGTAAATACTTGTTTCTTAACACTATAGATTCATCCAAGTTCCACTCATATCTATAAAACGACAACGGTCACACGAATTTCGTTCCTAGGTTCTAGATGTCAAAGTTTGATTTCTAAATTGTAACTAATATCATTGGAAAAGAAATATTAGTTTGGAAAAGTCAAGACTACGACAAAAGAGAAGTAGTTATAGTTCGATTGAGGATCTTAAAGCGACGGATACCCCTCTAAATATTGTAAACTTTCTTTTGCAACGAATGTTCAATATATTATAAGACTGCCTTATAAAATATAGCTAATCAGCTAAAGATATTTAGAAATGAAAGATAACCTATATGATAGCAGTACAAACTTAGGAAAAACCAATTAATTTATTTAAACAAGAATCTGTTAACATAAACATTTCCGGGAAATAAAAATACCCTTAAAACTCCTGTCATCCTTTTATTATCATTTTGACAATGTGGATGCGCTGTCTTCCCAAAGGAGAAAACAAAAAAAAAAACCAGGATGATGATTATTTTTTACAAATTGTATGATAATTACAGTTTAAAAAAACACGAGTGTACCACCACAAGATATGGATTTGAAAATAGACGGAGTCCGTAACGTCGTAAAAATGATAATAAAAGGATAGCAGTAGTTTTAAGGATATTAACTGATTATTGATAATCTGTTAAAAAATATATAGATAGTGAAAATCAGAAGAGGACAGTTAAAAATTATTATAAAAAGGGTACTAAAGATCCAAATATTGAAATTTAAATTAAAAAAAAAATAACTAAACCCTTTAACAGTTAAATAAAAAACAATAAAATATTACCGAAACTGTAATGTATCTTATTTTTATTTCCAATGATATGAACAATACAAGGCAGCTCGGAGGCTGCTTCCAACGAAATATAATATCCTCACCAAGGTATCCCATCTCAGTGTATTTTTTTTTTTATATCCTGTCCGAAGTGTCCTAGGAGTATATAATCGCACCTGAAGCTAAATTACAAGTTTACCACGTGTATTATCCCAATTTAAATAAAACAGAATGAATGTTATCCGTAAGCTAATGTAGATCAATTAGTTTGTATAATATCTGTTTAATTACCACTATATGATGAATATTAACTAATGACTGAATCTGGTAATTCATGCTTACACAGATTATTATGTCACGAAAATTTAATAAGAAAATATCTGTAAAATGGCAGACAAATTTGATGTACTGAAAACACACAGTTCTTTTATATGTACATGATTAGAGTTTTTGGAAACCATATCTTTGGACTACGTCAAAAAGATAGCTAATGCATTGAAGGCTAACCTAAATATTTTCAAACAACCCATTAATGGTTTTAGTCCACAGCATAAATAGCCAACTTGACCGCAACTAGATAGATAGACAACATCATGTACATTGCCAATGTGGATTTTTATCAAAAGTATAAATATCTTGCAACTTATGGATTTGCCAACTAAATGTTCCATTCGATGATATATTATATAATCGTGATATAAATGGTATATCCAACCAAATATAATCATATATTTCTTAATAGTGCATCTACCACTTCCTCATAGTATGATTTAATACTTACACTGAAACATGAGACAAATGATTGTCATAAGTGAAACCGTTGTAAGAGCAATTATGTAAGTAAAGTAATAATCGAAAAAGTTTTTTTTATTTTTCAAGTTGAGTACACATGACAAAGAGAAAGTATCGTAAATCGGCACAACGGATATGGATTTTCCCATGTGAAGCAGAATCGTGTCCGGTATTAGCACAACACAGGAAGTGGTAATCCTAGAATTTTTCCTCTATTATAATTAAACAGGCTCCATTTAATGCGTTAATTGGAGTAGAGTAAATTAGGGGAAAGTAGTCTGGGGTTGCGATATGGGAGCGTGATCTTCAGATCCCTACCGTCCACGTTTCTCCATATCATTCCTTGATAGGTCTTAAATTGCAGGAAGATCACTGACCTTTATTAATTATGCAAAGATTGTAATGGATGAAAAGACTATAAGAATATACGCAAAAGGTTTTATTAAAGATTATATAAAAAGAAAGAACCAAAATAATATAGATTTAGATGGCTAAAATAATAATCAATTACAATCACAGTATTAATTGATAGATTTAAAATTAAAAAAACTATATAATTTTTATACAATGTTCCATTTATATTATTCTGATACTTTACAATGTCTCTATATTGTTCACATTTAGCCCTGATGAAGTACTGCAAAAAGGTACTAAACGTTGTTTAAGAGTAAATATCTTTGTCTGTTATTTTGTGTACCTTTCTTGACTGCCATCCAGACCAGCTTTCTACAAATAATTCTTAATATTCTTACTACTTCGGAACTTCTTCCTGGGAGGGAGGTAATGAGAAGTATTGGATACCAATCATATGTAATCTAATTAATTTTCAGGGGTGCTATCTTCTACATTATTAGGGATATAAGTAATGTATTTAATATACCAAATTAATATTTTATTTTATCCACATGAGGTAGTTAACATATTATCGTCAAGTTTGTAATATGTTTCTTGTCCATATTTTTTACATTATTTTTAGTAAGAAACTTCCACAACAACTTACTGTCTCCTACCATTTTCCTGATTTCCTCCAACCAATTTTTTATTTAGTGTTCCTATTAACTACATATTTTATAATACTAAGAGAGTGGCCGTTCTAGGGACGGTTTTTGTAAATAGAAAAATATAAAACATAGTATTACTTTATTTCAATAAAAAAAAAATTGATTGATAATGAAGTAAATAAAGCTGTGTTGATAATGAAATTAATGTTTATGATCATTGATTAACCTATAGTAGTTGGGTGCCTTACTTAACCCAGCGAAAATAAATACTCTTGTATCAATAAATTAATTTACTCTCTGAAACTTTATCTGTGAATTTCTATCTGTACATAAATAGACGCGTGAGAAAGGATGTAGGAATTGGCGAGGAGGCTTTATTTATGTTTGGTAGAAAGCACCCGGCTACTACTCAATATTCATAAATATCGATACCACTAACACCATACCAATATATATTTACATAGATAAGCAAGTACACTCCGTCCCTTACAACGGATAGGGTTATAAGATAAGATTATTTTCCTAGGTTTTTTTAAAATTATTTTTTATTAAAGGTTTAAATTTACAGAAAAGGTTTTTGATAGTGAACTTTGGTTTTGTTGCTGTTGCTGTTTAAGTGTACTTGAAGTTGTGTAAACGATACAAACACCTCTGTGCGTACGCATGGTTTTTATTATGCATATTATTGACAATTTCTATCAATAAATTATTACTATTATATTTTTATTCTGTTTTCGATATGTGCGCTATGCGTTTCTAGACAGTTTCTATCAAATTTGAAATAGTTTTTTATTTTTATATCTTTGTTGAATGTATGATATGTATATTGCATCATATTTTTATCTATTTTTCGTTCATTATGTTTGGTCTAATTCTATAATACTAATTCTATTTTTTTCTTAAAGAGATCAAAAGTTCTCACTTCATTTGGATATTAAAATATTAGAATTATTAAAATACGAAAATGTATTATGAAAATCGATCTTGCATATAAATCGCTATTCCTTCACAAATGTTTCGGATTGGGATGCAACCAAATCATCGTGTATATCAACGTATCATATCATATCATAGTAACATTCATATCATGGACACTTCTCGATTCAGCGGTGTATCTCGGTAGTTATTGCATAACAAATTTCTGAAATACAAAACATCAATAAAAGTGGAAAATAATGGAAAAATAATGGAACAGTCATATTTTTGTTCATTTAAATACTTTAATTCATTATAACGTCAAGTTCTGGAACTAATACAAAATTATATTCATAAAATAAAGAGATTTATGAATTATATCCATAATTTATGGAAACATGTTGTGAAATTATTTTCCTTGAAGGTTTTGATAAATATATATATATTTATTTATTTATTTATTTTTACTGGTTCTGTGATACAGTGGACCTATGGTTTTCAAGAACTTTTGAGAACTGAAAAGACTGCAACCTTCGGTTGTTAAGGTTATATGGTTTCCGCAGACTGCATTTCCGAACTTTTAACCTTTAAAAGTGAAAGGGACAGGCTCATATTGCATTCGTCCTTTCGGACCGTCTAGTGCTAATGCTCTCTTATTTAGTTTTATACAACATTGTTTTAATTCGATTTACTTTTTCGAAATTGCAGCAAAAAAACCTATATGTTTGTTTTTAACTTAATTATTCAACCATTTGCACAAATAGATAATAATTGAGTACTTACTAAAAATAACAAAATACACACAATTAAATTAGAATCAGAATACCTCTAAATGCCATATAAAAGAACTTGTTTTTTTTATTCTCATCAACGTGCAAAGAAAATATCATAACTGTGGCCATTGCTAGGACGAGTTGTTGGTTTTTCCAGGATTAGGGAGTTTTATTATAAATTTAAACAATTTAGGTTTCTACTATACGAAAATTCGTTCTCTGCTCATAACATTCCTCCCAAAAAACGAAATTAATAATAATTATAAAAAACATGGGTATTAAGTAAAATACGAGGTACCTTTGGTAATATTAATCTCACATAGTATCAGTTTTCCCTGATTTTTATTGGGGATGCATTATATGTGAAAATTTTAACAGCGTTTCAGGAGTGAACTTAAGTTTCATCAGAATGATTAAAGCCCTTTTGGCACTACAGATTTTAGAAAATAAATTTCCAGTCATTGCATACAGAGTAATCGATATGGAACAGCAAAAAAAGTCCCACTTGTTCAAGTGATAAGTTAACGGGGAAAAAATCACAAGATACGACTGGACCAATGTTCTTCAAAATCTGTCGCATCTTTGTAAATAACTGATGACTCTATTAAATATAGGCTTACCGGTTGTTAGATTGTACCGTAGGCTCACAAGTTACATTGTGACAGCTCTACTAGCTTTGGGACAGTCTGTTGAAAAAGTAATCATAATTTATGGTATTATCTTTACCCTCAATGCAAACAAAAAAAATCAAAGTTTTGTGTTGTTTTTTTTTAATCAGATGTGCTATTACTAAATCGAAACAGCGTTATGATATCTAATGTGAAGGCATAAGTTGAAAGCAAATATTCGCCAATATTGTTTGGCTAGAATGGAACAGTAATGGTTGTGGTCATACCTTGAGGCCTTCTTTGGAACTTTACAAGATTCATTCGAGTCAATTTTTGTTAAAATCGACAGGGTTGTCCTGGAGAGCTAATTCGTCATCTACAGTAGCATCACAATAAATCTGATATTATGGTATTATCATTATGATCATGACGTCATTGTTATGAGGGATAAGTAACTGTGCTTGATTGAAGTTGATTTACTGAATAGTTTATTTTTATTACTAATAAAAAAATTCATGCTGCCATATATGAGCTGAATGAGTGAGTTATAGGGTCAAGAGGCATGGAACAATTACCCGTCCGATTTATGTGAGGTACGGGTTCTTTACCGTTATGACAGCGCAGGCGCGAGAGGCCTAGGTAGGCATATTCTAGGCACGGACGATTGGTGGGTCGACAACCCCACAAGTCTCCCTGACCCCTGCCGCATCAACGTAAATTCTGTCCCAGTGTCATTCAATGCAGGCATAAGTCAAATGAAAATTGGTTTTACAAAGGATCAGAATACTTAATCATTCTTAATAGAAATCTAGTGATGATATGCATTCCTTTCAAAAAGAGCTTTAAAAAAAATCTTATTTCTTTAGCCTTTATTGAAATAGTTATAAACACTAAAATTTACAGTATATATTCCAAGATTGATGAATAGAAACATTACATACATTTGTTTTATAACTGATTTCCCTACATAACTGAGTTTTCCAGTGGTTATTACAGTTATTAGTTCTATAGAAAACTCGATTATAAAACAGTTGTAAGTAATGTTTCCATTACTTACTCTTAATTTTTATTCTGTACATTTAAGCGTTTAATAATTAGTTTAAAAAAATTCATTTTTAAAAAAAGATCCTCAATATGCATACATTTTTATGTAATTAAATATATACATAATCTTTTTTAAATAAAAACCTCTTCGATTTAGAATTTTAGATTTAACTATTTAATTACTATAATATCAATCTGATCATATAAGTATCTTTAATAACAATATTAGGACAAATATTTTCCCATTTAACTTAAAATTATATGAAATGTTGATGTCTGTGTAATTTTGAAATACTCAATTATAGTATTAGATTTCTATTTAAACCTGTGGTTTGTGTTTTTTGTACAAAGGTTTTACTAAATAACAATCGTTAATTGAAATTTATAATTGACTTTAAGTATAAAAAACCAGTAATAGTATCTAAAAAAAATTTATTTTTAAGGTATATTTTCTGGTTCGTCAAAATTCCTTGTGAAAATTGTGAAAAGTTTAGGTTAATTCCTAAAATAAATATAAAAGTAAAAAAAATAAATTTTTATGAAAATATTAAAACAAAGCAACCGATTTTATAAGTAATAATAAAAAACGTTACATTAATTAAGAGCTTATCAATCATAAAACTAATAATATTATTATAACTATATATTTAAATAATACATAGCACTATGATTTTTTTAAGATCTATGATTTTAGATATCGTTTAAATAATTATAGTTCAGTATAAGATATAAAGATTTTATAAAATCATAGCTACCTTTCTGACCCACCGTTGCAGTTACCGGTTATTGAAGCGTTAAACTCTTTCACTAAACATGGTGGAAAAAGTTTAAAATCTTCCTTCCAAACCATAGTTTGAACAATGCAAAGAAAAAAATACATGATATTCTAGATATTTAAAAGAGATAAATTAGTATGCACTTTTATCCATTCAAGTGTTTCCTGTAACCGGTTTTTTTTATTATATTTTCCTTTTAATCTATGCGATAGTCTTATTCTCGTAAAATGTATCTATTTGTTTGTTTTTGGTAAACTGATCTACTGCTGTTGATGGTCTGATCTATGAATGATGGTCTGATCTCACATTGCCATCTAATATTGAATTTGTTTAGCGGGTCACTGAAGAGGATCTAGGAGGGTGAATTCCGGAGAGCGAATTTGTTGATCGGGTGAATTAAAAAATTGTGAAATGGTGAAATTGGAGGAGCAGAAATGAGAAAGATAAATAGGAATGAATTGAAACATTTCTATTTGTTGTACAGACCGAAATTCATTGTAAAAGGAAACTGTAGGGGGAAAAAAATTGTTTATTATATCTTATTATTGTATCTCTTTTTTTCTGATTATACCATGTATGTGTAACTTATATATGTCCGATTACGGATTGATAAGTATGCTGTGTGAGATAGCAACCTGATGTATTTAGGCAGCATAGATAAATAAAGTATTTCTCTCTCTCTTATTGTTTTTAAATGTATTTCACTCTACAGTTAATTTCGGTGCCTCTCTCGTATTTATTAACTAACATCAAAATCATTTTAATCTTTAAATATGTATTTATCTTCTATTAAATTAATACTAACATTATAATTTAATGTATCAGTAACAATTAAATTTTTTTCCCCTTCATTTCAGGTAAGAGGCTTGACGACACTTCTGATGTTAAGATACAACACAACGAAGAGTCCAGTAACTTGGTATGATAGAATAATAAATTACTCTTAAACTTAATGTGAATCAACGATTTTTATTATAATTTTTGAACTGATGAAATATAGTTATAAGATAATGCAATTTTACCTAATAATAATAATAAAATTTCTAAATACCTTACACCATCCCTTACTTCCTTCTTCAGATTATAATTCTATTTAATTAAGCCATGAGATTTTTTGTGTTCCATAAATATTTTCAGAATACATATTCTATCTCCGTCATAAATTTAAAATAACGTAACGTAAAGAGCCTTTTCACAAAAGTGAAAGTAAAGTTTAAAACCTTCATAGACATCTTTCATGCCGCGATTAGAGTTAGTTAATCTTTCATTGAGCAATAGTCGTATATCTTGTAGCTAATAGTTTTGTTAGTATCAATAATTTATACAATAACAGTTCAGTTAAAACTTAATCCAAGCTTATCCCAATGTTTAACAAATTTAAGTAACTTATGGAAGTTTTATACGTTGCTAAAATTTTACTGCAGGTAACTTATTCTATTTTCTCTCTTTCTTAGTCCGTAAAAGCGAAAAATACTTCGAAATAATAATAAAACTTTCAAATTAAAAATTTTCAAAGTAAAAACATATAGGTATTAACCTAATAATTAAAAAATATATATTCAACTATAATGTAATTAGAAGAGAATAAGTAAATAATAATTATTTTATTTTTGTAAATTATATATATTTTTAACATTTGTTTCTTATTCATTTATTTATTCACATTTACAACTGTATTTACATAAAAATAAATCTAATAATTTGATGTAAGATTATAATGGTATGATACAGGCATGTAGAGAAACTAACTATTGGTAGCACTCTAATAATATTTCTACATTAGAAGGTCTCGAGGCCAACTTCTTTCCAGGCACCTCAGAGGAAGGTCAGGAATGGAAGTGGAAGCAAAGTTAGAAACTAGTGGATTTGAGTGGTTAGGGAGTTTATGATGGAAGGATTGATATTTTTAGTTTAATTATTTAGTAACATTTAATTGTTTATGTTAAAACTCTTATAATTTAGGTTCAATTATTGGAAGATTTTGCATATTATCTAGTTGAGTGTAATAAAATTATCTTCCACAAATAATAATTACTACTAATTACAGAAAATAATAAAAGAAAGCTATATTACCAAACGTACAACAGAAACTTAATTGCAAGACGGAATACAAACAATTTAATTACCCATTACAAAGATATTATTAATAAATTATAAACGTAAAATATAATTTCCAAAAAGATAATTATTTTCTTAATAAACTTTTTAAAAAAATTAGTATCTTATAATTATTATTAATAAACAAAATTAATACAAATTTCTTTTTCCGTAGAGGTATGAATAGTATAAAACATGGAGGTATATGTATAGATTAGATATCAAGTTAATCCTTACTAGAGTTCCATCTTTACTTCTGACACCCTTTACATTTTAAATGGTTTTTGCAATTTATTATATTTATAATAAATTTATTTATTAAGTTAAAAGAAGACAACGATGTTAGGAAATTATTTGGAACTATAGTTACTTCAATCTAAATATTAAATAAGAAGAAATGTAATGTATATTTCAGTGCATCTGAAGGCCACGAAACGTTGAGATTAAATTGATGATTTCTTAATTAAGGACATTAAACAAGGAAGATAATTTCACTAAACCAAACTAGATGATAAAAATATATTCGCATCAAAATCCAAAAACTTTATCACTGTGTAGACAATCTCTTTATATCATTACAAGGTATTAAATAAATGGTCAATCACAAATTACCTCACTCTCTTTGAGGCCCTTCATCTCAGCCTTCCCTCATGTAACAATACATCACAGTGGATGCTACTCCTTTCAACATTGTCACGCCACGCCATTATACTTTATTTTATGAATGCTTTATATAACTGAAAATGCGTGACGCGTCATGAACCAAGTAATATCCCCAAACCTTCGTCACGGCTTGCTTACATGGAATCAATATAAAACTATAAGTATTCATAGTAAATTTATAAAAAATGAAATTAAAAATGCAATCTAAATCTATAATGCAAAGTTCTAATCATTGAGAATATTTCTAAATTCTTATTCAGTCAATTCATTATTTTTCGGTTAGGATATTTTACGTACTACTTTATTTCCAAAAAGATTAAGGCCCTGTTCATCCCTTAGTGTAAGAGGCCACGTTTCGCATCCATAGAAAACAGTTCCAGTGGAAGGATAATTGTTTTGTAAATTCTAACTTTTACGTTTTTGGTAAGAATGCGCGAACTAAGTAATTTAGAAATTGAAAAATAACAAGTATTTCCCGCCTATAACATCGCTTTTATTTTCTCATCCATTTTGTATTTTCTAGTTACCATAGAACATGAGTACTCAAACCTATTTACCTGCATTTATTACCTCTATTAAGGTATTTCCTCCTATATCTATCTCACCGAGATTGTTCCGGTTTCTACTGCTAAACATATATTTTGTCATATTTATCCGTTTTCATTTCCATACCTTGATCCTTACTAGAGATTATCAACGTAGTTATTTTTAGTTTTATAGTTTTTTAGTCCTCGCCCCATAACATCAAATTACTAGCGATGCATCACATTTTTAATAACGTATTCTAGTGCTAGATTAAATAAGATAAGTGATAGAGAATTGGCTTTTTCTAATCTGACCGAACCTCGAACTGTCAGAGTAATGATTACCGATTCGTACCTTACTTAATGTTTCAGTCATGTACTTCCTTAGTAGATTTACTGCCTTATTTGGTTTTCCCAGTTCAATAAAAAATTTATGTATCTTCTGGCTGTCAATGAAAGTATAAGCCTTTTTAAATATCTTTAGCTGATGAACTACACCGTTGTAATGGTGACGTAATGAAACAATTTGATCAATAGTTGAATCATTATGGTAACCTTCGATAATTTCTTTAACATACTTCTTGATTCGACAAGTTAAGATTAACGTAAATATTTTATATTATAAAGGAAGGAATGAGAATCCTGGATAGTTATCACAATCCGTCCTCGGCCCCTTTTTTAAACTGAAATACTTATTTCTCTACTTAGAGACCTCCATTCCTCAGGCATTTTGTCAATTTCCCAGATCTTTTTTACGTTGTATTTTGGAGAAGCCAGCTTCACCAGCCTTGATTAGTTCACTGGAAATATTGTTAGTTCCAGCTGCTTTTTAAGATTCGAATGTTGCTATTTCGACTTCTTCCCTATACGGTTCTTTTATCAACAGTTCTGCACTCTCGTATTCTGTAGGAGGAGATTGAAAATTGTATTCCGTATTCAACATATTATCATAGTGATTTTTAAACGTTTCCAATACATCTACCAAATTAGCTGAAATTTTATTACTAAAATACTCTATCTCTTATTTCCCATCTCTTATCACATTTATAAAACCTATAAAATGTTTAAATAACTATGCAGAGAGAAATCTTATTATAAACGATTTTAGTTATGACCGTATTCCTTGCCTTACATTTTCTCCTTTATATATTTATTACCTAGCATGAAATGATTGATTAATTAGTTATTAAATTAAACCTTCGGTCTACCGCGATAACCTGACCACAAGGCTGAATTCCTAAATCGATGTTTCCCGTTGTAGCTATATTAGTAGCAAGGTCGATCACTTATTACAGGATATGTCGTTCTGGTTTCACATATTTCCTATGTTTTCGTTTGAAATTCAATGCTGAATAATAAATTATAATTAAATATGAAATAGTTGAAGGTACAACAATTTTAGAAACTAATGTTTTTTAATCGCCTATAATTTATGTATACATTAGTACATATAACGTTCGATGTGGGTACGGTCAGAAATAAAACACCGTAATTTGACATAGGCACTCTTTTGGGTAAAAACTCCATGCATAACTGCATAATATATGTATGTAGTGTAAAGTTTACTCTCAAACATTTTGCTGCAATATGTTGTAAATATCAAGGGCTTTCATCACAGAGTTGCTAAGTTCTTTTCCACTAACTTTTATGAACAATGCAATTAAAGGTTCTCTCTCTAAGGAAAATTGCCACTTTTCAATTAATTTTCTGACTGAACAGGATTAGATTTTATACCTCGATCTGTTCAGTCAAAAAAAAAAACTAAAAAGTTATAATTTTCCTAAAACAGAGAACATGTAATTGTATTTTTCCTAACTTTAAATTAAACTTCACACCACTGTGAAGAAAGTCATCGATAGTTTAAAAAATGAAGAAAAGAAAAGAAAATAGCTGTAGAAGTAACCTTAATCATGAACTCATGATTAAGGTTATGTTAGAAAAATAATTAAAGAGAAAGGAATACAAAATACAAAGATCATTCGCATACTCTTGAAAAAATGTACCCGATAAACTACATTATACTACAAAAATAGTCCTCAAATACAAAATGGATAAATAAAATAAAAATACAAAAGTTAATATTTATGTATGTATAACTAAAAAAAATAAACATACTTAATAGAATAGGAAGAAAACATTTACACAATCAGTTTTTAAATATATTAATAAAGGTGCATTTAATAATTAAAAGTTGTATTCTAAATTATGTACTTATGTACAATTCACTAAAATAAACACATTTAATAATAAATAAATTAATAAGTTTGTATATAAAGTTAGAAAAAAAATTAAAGCAAAAACTAAAAATACATAATTAATCAAATAATAAATATCTCCTAAGTAAGGAATAAAAATATTGTATCTTCAGTTAGACATTATCGGTTCAGTCCCATAATAAAATGGAAATAAATCAATACAATCTTGATTTTTCACCATTAAACGATTACCTCCAATGAGGCAGTTTAATGGAGTATACGTTAAATTGAGTCCTTCATATAACATATATGTAATGATTTGTGTATTCAGTAGTATATTAAATGTAAATATGATATAATATTTACATATATCGAATATTATGCTAAATATAAATCTAATATTTGTACTATTTATACTTATACTATTTATATTTATACTATTTATAGTATAAAATATTATAATGTGTGATTTCTAACCGCGTCCCAACTATCCATGGTCATTTATATCCTACTCATTCATAATAATTAAAATATCGTATATTCCCAGTAATTTAACCAACGATATAAATACAAGTTCGAAAAAAAAATTGTTTTCTGGATTTAACCCCGTTACCGGTTCTGAAACCAATTTATTTTTGATCAAGAATAAAATTAACTGCTGGTCAAATCTATCGCATATTTTGAAATTCTCATGAAAAAAAGGGGTTTGTTATTTGGGGTTTGAGTAAAATATTTCAATTTGGCTTTAAAAAAATCAAAGAATATAAGCCTAGGTAATAAAAAAAAAAGGGAAAGATGTTAATAGTAAAAAAGTAAATATGTAATAGAAAAATAAAAGTTTTCATTAATGCCTGACGGTGTTCTCACAGGCTTGCTATATTGAGGTAAAGTGTGAACTTCTTGGTGAAAAACCGTAATTTGACTTACTTTATTGGCAATAGATAATTGATTCTTTGAACGTGTAACTCTAATCTATATGGCTGTCTGCCTCTCTGAAGCATTTTACTGTTCTGGAGATCGTTGAATGGATTATGCCTAGTCATCTTTCATCAATTTTCATCTTATTATCGAAAGAATCACCATCAGGTGCGACATATTTTGAATGAAACAACAGAATCCACTTTTTGAGAAATACGCTAGTTGAATAAATGATTAACTAAAGATTTATAAATCTCAGAATGAACAACATTAAATGAACTAATGGAATTAAAATAAAAAATAATTACTCTTTTTATAAATTTGTAAACAATACACAAGAGCTTTTCTGAGCAATAAATATCAGTTAGTCTCTATTGGAATTTGGCTTAATTTTAGATATTAAATCTCAAGTGGTGCAATAGTTTTCTTCACCAGTTCATACTTATTTAGATGTCATTTAAATACGATCATAACTTAAATGGATTGATTTTTAGTTCAATTTTCCTTCTTATTTGTAACAGTTATTTATGAATATTTTTTTTAGTTATTATAAACCCAATAAAAAAAATAACGAGGTATTCAAGTTAGTGAAATAATCGTAAATAAAACATAATGTTGGCACAAAACGTTTCTGTAACTAAATTATTGTCTATTTCAAGAATATTTTTTTTTCTTAGTTGTTAATGTGTCAAACAATGAGAGATAAATATCAATATTTTTATATAGTATTCAATAATTTTAATAGCATAATTTATTGTTTTTAATTTTTATTAACCATATTCTAACTCTGACTACGTATAAGGATGTTTTATTTGTAATCAGAGCTTTTCATAACCTTGCATTGCCATTTTATAGTTGAATGTCTTACGACGTGGATGCCCTTCCTCTTTGTTTCTGCAACAATTCTAAAGGTTAATTCAAGAAAAATGAGAGTTTAATCACCTAAAGTTTATGCCGAAGATGGCTGTAGAGATGAAAAATAAACAGTTAAAAAATATAAAATAAACATTTTCCCTCTAATTTCAAAAATTAATAAAGCCCGCTGGATTTGAACAATAACGATTTTTTCTTACAATGTTTAAACTTTACTCTTCTAATAGACTTTTCAAAGGAAAACACTTTATTAAAAACAACAAAGAAGTACTGCTAAACTTCATTGGGCTGCTGATCTGATAGGACAATTTTTTTTTGAAATCTTATAATACTTAGACGTAACAAGTAGACTATTAACAATATATAATAATAGATAAAGATTTTTTCTTTTCTTTTTTTTTTTTTGTTTCATCCCTTTAATTTTTTTATCATTTTTTTTTCTTCTTTCGATACTTTATAATAAAATAAATATATAAATTAAAATACATGATGATATCATTCTGCTTACATGGTACAATGTTGTTTTGTTACTTTTTCAAATTTTTACAATTTGGAGTCTCATTGATGTCAACTTCTTTAACCGTCTCTCTGTACCTTTCATCATCGAGTTTTGTAGTAGTAAAATTTCTTAAATATTTTACGTTTTGTTTATGAGAGAAAATAGATGGCAAACAGTAATTAATTGAAAACCTAAGAAATGTATGCTGATAATATGTAATTTACAATCTTTAAAAAACATTTAAGTGATTTATAACATTTTTCTATTCTTTTATAACAGATCTCATTTTTTCCCCTTTAACCAGCTCGCTAACCAAGCCATTAGCGACGACTGTTCTTCTTAAATTAGTCGGATTAATTTAGTCAGCTTCATATATCCTTATGTTTTTTTCGATTCCATAAATGTTCCTGTATGGAATGGTATTTTCAAATTTAAGAACGTTTCTTTCGTTCTGGTATTTTAGGCATTAGAACAGGTATAGAATATTTAGAGGTGAGTTTCGCCGGCTTCACAATGCAACCCTAAAAGCTGATGGGTGAGATTGGTATGTCCAATTCTTAATTTGCTTCTTATGAGCATTCCTTGGATGCTATTCTTTTTAAAGACAGCCAAGCAAGATCGTGGTCATTGATCAAAGGAAGGTGGTTAGGTGAAAAACTTTCTCACTCATTCTTTTAAATTTTCTTTACTCAACTTTCAGTCTCCTTCGTCCATTCATTTAAAAACGTGAACTTCATGAAAGGTGCTTCAAAATTCATTGCTGCATTTTTCCCTCATGCTTGTTCATTTCCTCTAATTCGTATGTGTGAAGAGAGTGGTAATGAAATGTTTTCCAAACAGCGAAACAAATTTTAATAACATAAAAAAACGCCATATTTCTTTTATGTTGTACAACTTTATATTTTTTTTAACAGGATAAATGATTGTTAATAAATATTCTATTTACTTAAAGTTTGTCTTTTTATTATATAGGGAATCATCAGTGACCATAGAACCTTCTAATAACGGCCACATTGTGAAAAGCAAATACTAAAATGTAGATACCAGAAAAAAATTGAAAAAATGTTCCATTAGTCACAATTATCTATCACTTTACAAGATACTCTACTCAAAGAACCATAAGAATTTAAAGGACTTATAAATGGCGAGCGTTATCGAAGCTTCCATATGAGAGGTTAGGATGCAAGAGGCATCCTAGCGAAGGTCATCTGCCAGGATGATCGGTGAAGACAATGCTAGGATCTTAGCAAGCAGAACAAACTTGACCCCCATAACCAGCCGTATATATCAACTCCCCTCCCCCCAATTCAGTCATCGGATCTTTCTATGAGCAGTTAGATAGATGACCAAACGGACAGAGCCTAGAAGAAGTGAAAGTTCGGCTTCTTCGGACATTCTTCTATCAAGGCTGACCTCTCGTCTCATCACTATGGAATGTTTGATGAAACTTAAGCACATGAAACTTATGATAAGAAAGATCAGCTTAATATCTAAAACAAATATTATCGAAAGAAAGAAGTAGTATTGCAAAGGAAGTAGTAGTACTGTAAAGGAAGAAGAATAAGGATGTTTACTGACATAATTTGTATAGCTGTGAATCATGAGAATAGGATAATTTTAAATTGGAAGAAGATAGTTGACCTTATGAATTAGAGTGAAGGAAGATAGTCCGGATGGCGGTCAATAAAGGTACCAAAATAGTAAAATAAAACTGTTTATTGTTAACCAATGTTTGGCCCCACTTCATAGCAGGGCTTCGTCAGGGCTGCCTGATTGAAGAATTAGGTCAGTTGTCAGTCTTGTTTCAATCAGACAGCCCTGACGAAGCCCAGCAAAGTGGTGCGAAACAAATAGTTTTAGAAAATAAATAGTTTTATCTACTATTTTAGTGCCTTTATTGACCGTTACCCGGACTATCTTCCTAAAAAAAAATTATAAATATTTTTTTTTAAATTATAAATATTACTATACCGTAGAAATGTGTGAGAAATAATTCCGCTAAAAACTACTTAATTGCCATGACCCTCTAAACCTACAATGTTTAAATATCAAGGAAAATAACCTATCTAGTGAAATGAAAGCTGAATGGTTTTTTCATAAATTTTAATGTTACGCTATGATCACTCAATACACTTTGGAACCTTACCATCTAGAATTTATATACATCTGGCAGAGTAGATCTATTGATATAGATTTGGAAAAATATGAAATTTGCGATATGTCCCCTCGTTTTTGAACAACATATAGCTGCAATGGTCTCATGAATGGGCTAAAAAAACAAGAACTACGAGTTGTGAAATTCCTGTAGAAGTTTCGCTAATTTAGCTTGCGAAATGTGGTAGGTGCTATTTTACAGTACATTTCATGCCCTTGCAAACGACATGCAAAACCTATAGATTAGGATTAGACACCATTTCTTAAAACCTAATTTAAATTTTCTGAAAATGTGCATGTTTTTAAGTTCACAAATTTATTCTCCAAAAAATTGTTTTTACTAACATCTGTGATGTAAAAACATGAATACACCCTATTGAATCAATATTTACATCTATATTGCGTTTATTTTCATGGAAACTTTAATATAAGCATCGCTGTAATAATTAATATGGATGAAGAGTTTCATTTATAATTGTAGAGTTTTAGTTTTAAATCGTTTATGATAGTAGAGTTTTAGTTTTAAATCAATAAATCATAAATGAAACTCTTTTTCTTTATTAAATATTACAGTAGTTTTAATATTAAAGTTTTCATGAAAATTTACGTCACAAATAATAGTAAAAGCAGCCTGTGACGTTAAATTTGTCCAACAAACAAACTTTTCCAAGTCTATATCGATAGAATACCTCTGCCGGATTTTAATAAATCCTGAGATTGTAAGGTAAAGAGTGTGTTGAATTGACATGGAATGACATCAGATTTATTTGTCACATCCTAACACTACTAATTTCATCTTAAACTACGGAACAATATGATGTTAGGAAGGTTGTGACAAATTTATTCTATATTGTTATTTATTCCGTTCTACTTGCATATATATAGGTTTCTGAATAATGAAGGAAGTTTTAGATAAATTGAGATAAAGTTTAAATATGGCATTTATTGTTAGATAGAAAATCCTTTAATTAGAAATCCTACGAAAACATTGAATAATTCCCATGTAGTAACTTGAATCAGACATCAGATTGTCGCAAATGCATCATTGACGACAAAACACTGTCCTTACAGCACTATTAAGCTGCTTTAGATTGGCTTAGTATAGTATCCTAATACCATTGAGATTGGACAACCTGAAAGTCTGCAACAACCATGTGACAGCGGCTGGATGAAAGAGGTGACAGAGCCTCCAGCGAACAAAGCGATAACTAGTCTTCATCATTAGACTGCCATTAGCCTCAATATTCCATTCAAGTCACATGACCTTTATAAGTTCGGGTTCAATGCCTTTCTTTTCCTTTTTGTCGGCATTAAGTACCTTTCGCAGCACCGATTGAAGTACCGTGTATAATTAACTATGCTTGAAAATGTGTCAGTCACCGATTTTGATGAAAATTTGTATATTTGTTATATCATGAAAAATATTGAAACAACTGTTTCTTTTTTTAATCTAAAAAACGCTAACTGATGTAAAAAATTTCCAAAGTGATATTAGACCACTGGAACAACCCATTATTTTTAAAATAGAAAAAAAAGATTTAAATTAAAATTTAAAACCACTTCGGCCGGTAAAACAGGAACGTAGTTCTTAGAAATGTTGCCATACATGATATTAATATAATAAGTATTCACAAATACTAAGACTGTAAGTGATATTAATTCACTTCTTTTGACAGTAATCAATTTAAAAAACAAAACATTAACAACAGAAAGCCGCCACTTTCATTTATGTTTGAACAGATGAAAAGAGATTTAGTTTCAAGGGAAGAGGAAATAATTGGGAAACCTGAGAAGGCATTTCTGAAATAACTTAGTTCACTTACAAACGTTCAACCATCTAACTCAATAAGTAAGCCCTTAAAACCGCAGAAATAAAAAAAAAAAAAAAAAAAAAGTACTTCTTTAACACCAGCACGTCAGAAACGCATTGTTAATCTTCAATTTAGAAGTGGCGGCAAAAGAGGTGCGAAAATCTTAGAAACTTTTGAAAGGTCATCTGTTACGAAAGAAATTTTGGCTGTGATTCATCCCCATTTATTTTGTACTGTTGTGCTGCAAAAAAACAAAACATATCGATTAGAAGCTCAATTGTTCCAAAGGGGGTCCTGGAAGTGTTCAAATCTATATATATATTTATATATATATCATAAGAATGATTGATATATATATATATATCAATCATTCTTGCCTAATTCTGTGGTATGAAACAGAAACAAAAGACATCCATACCTCCTGTAATGACTTCCGATACAGTGCAACATTATTTTTTTGGAAAAATATGATCAAAAAACATTCCCATGATCTCGAACTTTATTCTGTAACCCAAATAAAACATAGCTCCCCTTCCAAACAACTTGCGATTAATCATCGGCAACAACAGTAAGAACATCAATTCTAAGTCTTAAGATATGTCTTGTTTTTGAGTGGGGATATGTGGGTCCAATGTCAAGAGGAGGTAGTGTAGATACTTCGTATATCTGGAGAATCTCTCCGTTATCAAGATTATTCGAAGGCTACGTTACATGTTCACAATTATTTAATTTAATTATAAGATTATAAAATCATGTAATCTTGATATAACAAAATGACCATAAAATGACTCGTTAACATTTAAATCAGCTAATGACATTAAAAAACTACAAGTTATATACAAATACAAATTAGTTCTTCTTCAACTTTAATGAATCGGAAGAGAAGTATAAAATATTGCAGAGATGAGGTGATGGTGGTGGTTTATCATTGATTGGAATAGTTTATATCGGTAAATTATTAATTAGTACTACTAAGTTTATTTTTTTCGTAATTTAAATTCTTTTGATTATACCTACAAATAAACGTTTGTCTAAAAACCAGATCTTCTATGAAAGAAATTTATTTCTCTTTATTATATATATAAATCTATATATAAATTCCATATGATATGATCCTTTAAGTGCATTAAAATAAGATATCTTGACCAGTACTTCATTTTATGTCGATCATAGATTTTTCTGTGTTAAATCGGACAAGTCCTATCGAAAGTCAATTATACTGAAGGTTCAAGAAAATAATTTAAGAAACACCTCGTAAAAAAAAATGTTATATTTTATTTTATTAATTTTTTTTTTGTGCCTCGGCAGTTAATAAAAAAATATAAAATATCTATAATTGTGAACCAATATAAACAAAAATTTTAAATTTTTTTGAGGTTGGTTTTATTTACTTAAAGTATCGCCAAAACAGAGATTTAATATTTTTTTCAGAGTTTTCAAGACAAAACCTTTTCATGGGGGGGGGAGAGGGATCAGGAAAACCTAATTAATTAAGATGTCAAAAATACTTTTGTAACGGTTATTAGAAATGTATGGTATATCTCCAATAGCAGCAGACTGTTGAGGAAGAGAAAAGTAGGTTTCTGGGCCAAATTCGTTTCATTGGATGTTGCCAATATATTGTAACAAGGGCTGACAAATCATATGAACAAGAGGTATAGTTATGAATTGGATATGAACTTTAAATAATAGCTACATATTTATTTATTTATTTTCAAACCAGAAATAATTATTTCTAAGTATAACTATTAAATTTAATAACTATACACTTAGTCTGAATTTTCTCCTATTAAATAGTTTAGACTAAATCCACTCAAAAGAGAATATTGACAAGCATTTTTTTAATATTTATTATTATAGAAAGATACTCTTTAGAACATTAAATTAAATTTTTCAAAACTATATTTTTTACTTGTAGAAAGCTATTTTTTTGCATAGCAGATATTTTCTAAAGTCTTAATATCTCTTATCATTTGTTAATTTCTTTGAGCGATTTTTACTGAACTTTCTGAGCTCTTCCCCCGTTATCAGAATTCTATAGAAACCCCGAAATTAATTCAATATATTTGATAATATTAATTTTAGCATTTTAACAGTGAAGGATTGATTTTATTTTATTTTTTTTATCCATACCGTTTATATTATTTATATATCGTTTATTTTTCTCCGAATGTATTTAAATAAATTATATTTTATCAATATTTAAATTTTTTCCACGTTATACTGTTCCACCATCATACAAGCTGGGATATAGCTTCTTCACCTTAAATCACTTTAATACCTCCCCTCTATTATTTGATATAATTTTGATATTAACAGATGCTTTCGTTGTTTTATATATCTCTTAATATAAATATCTTTTTTTTCTAATTGCATTTGATTTCGTTTTCAAATTTGTGTTTGATCAATAATTCATTACACAATTTATAATTTGTTTGTATAATTTATATTTATATTTTTATGTCTTTTTTGAAGTATAAATATTATTTATAATATAAATATCATATTGTAACATAATATGGCTCTATTAGTTTCATGTTTTTTGCATTTATTCATTTCCTATATCTTGGTATTTTTAGAAATAAATGATAAGGATGATGTTGATTGCACAATATAGCTAATATTAAATTTTATTTAATATGTCTGTTGAGATGGGGAAATTGCCTTCTGTTTCGTTGGGTAACTATGATTTGGTTTGATCAGACCACACCTATTTGAGGCGTGGGCCGCTTCCACCCTGCACAGACTAGGTCAATGCATTCATTAGTTATCTATTGATCACTCCATCGAAGATCCTATCGCACATCCAATATAACCACTGCAGTCTGCTATCTCATCTCCAAACAGATGATAACCAAATCAAAACAAACTACTGCCATTGAATTATGTAGTTGAACCTTTTTCGAAGTCATAGGATTGTACGTAATTTGAGTAAAGAGATACTTATAGATTTACCGATTTGTGCTTTAGCCAATATATTCTCATTTAGTTTTTATAAATAATTGCTATTATATTGTCTGATGTAACTTAAATTTATTTAGTGATATATCCAACATATTATGATATACCAACATTATTTTTAAAAGTAAACAATAACGATATGGATTTTGTTTTCCCCATTTCACATACTCATCTACGCGCCCTCAACAAATAGCCGTTTTGGGGATATAGTTTAGGAAAAAACTACTTTTATGCCTATATAGCTACCGCGTAATAGCAGTGGATATTGAGCACAGGGAGCCCGATATTATACAGGAATCAAAGTAGGGGCCAAAATCAATTGCACAAGGAAAAACAACAAAATCGACCAATGCTTTCATGAGATAATCGTACCACAGATGCTTTTAGGGGCAGAAAGATTCACGAGATGACCAGTGGCCAAAAATACTTTTGCTAAAATGACAGTTGCAGTTGGCATATCGCTGAAATAGCTCCGTTGAAAACATCACATCGAAAATTTCTCCCCATTACCAAACTCTCCTTACCTTGGTGGTAAGGAAAGTAATATGACTAGTATTCTTATAAACTTTTCCCGACCCCTTTAATGGTGAAATTGGTTCATTAGCTCTTAAAGTTTACCGATCACTGGTCTGGAGGATAACGTGCTATCTTTTTCCGCAAAAAGACCTCAGATTCAGAAATCTGCCTGTGTACATTTTTGTCACAGAAATAATATCTCAGTTAATCGAAGAAATAAATCAGGTGGTTGGAGAAAAGTGCAGTCAAGATGGCACATCAAAGAGCCCGAGACGTAAAAAAAAGAAATTACTTCACCCAAATATTTGATTATTTTAATGAAATGTTATGCTAAGTTTTCTTAGTATTGATGTTAGTTTTAAAAACATGGAGCTCCGAAGGAAAAATTAATTTTTTGTAACGTTTTGAAACAGTCTCCATTTTTTATTCTCTCAACTATGGTTGGCACATTCATCAATTTTGAATATTAGTTACAAATCGATTTTATTAGAGTAATCAAAAATTTTTTACCCCGACATATAGTTTTTCATAAACCCAAAGTTTTTTTTTCAGAACGAGAAATCATCTTTTTGTGAATTTATTTTAGGCGAATATCATGGAAACTGCTAATTAATTAAATTAATTGAGAGCTAATAGACATCTGTAAGGTTTTCGTAGCAGTAGTAGATTCCATCATATTTGAAAAAATAAATTCAAAAAATATTGATTTTTCTTTAGATAAAAAATATTTCTTTCTGAAAAACTGAATCTTTGAATATCGTGGGCTGAGTCATCAATATTTACTCCTAACTCCGTATAGTTTGCATTCAAGTAAACACAAATTGTAGGATGAAATAACTTTATTTGTTTTCGATGGGTTCTTGGCCAATATTTATTGTTATTTAGTTAGCTTACAGTAGTCCCTTAGCTGATATTATTCGGACAATCATTAGCAACTAAACAGAAATGCATGATTAATTTAAGGTAAACTATATTTATAAAAATTTTGATTGCAATACGTCTAACATAAAATATTATTCAGTTTAATAATACAATTGAGGTGAGATAGGGCGCTTGAGCAATATTGCTTTACGTAAGAAATACCAGAGAAGCTATGTAACCAGTTTCAGAAAATCCTGGACAAGAGCTCTCCCAAAGTCCGAGATAATGCAGAGATAGTCATCTCACTAGATCTACAATCTGCTATCATCCCGTCTACTTCTTTCACCTTTTTTTGTGTGAATGACCGATTGTTGATGTTTTTCCTCAACTAAAATCATTTCCTAAAAGAGGTTTTCATTTAGAGTAAATAAAGTGTTATAATAGTTTAAAGTATTGTCGAGTTATTTCTAAGTTGGTCTATAAATTATTTCTCAACGGCAACAATTTTTTGAACGCGTTCTCTGGAGATCTACGTTTGGGGAAATCTCGGTATGATTCACTGAACTTGAGCCTTCGCTTTTTAAATCTCTTGTAGCATCATCATCCTGGCTCTCCACACTCTATACTTTATTAAATGCTAGATCCCTACTGATTTATTTATATATACCCTATTCAGCAAATCCTTTACCATTCGTACAACGCCCTTGTGGAGTTGGACCCTTTCCATCTCTATCCGCCAATCCTCCTCCGTTCCTTACTATTCATACAACATCTATTCCTTCATCTACTACAATATTAAATTAACGTGACAATTGTAACAATCTCTATATCCACAGCTTTAATTATCATCATGAAATTAACACCTAAATATCAGTCAGGTAAATAACTTGCCACATAAATAATTATCAGTCTGAACCATGTCGAAAGACCTTGACGCAATTCATGGTTCTACCTTAAAGTAATACATTTTTTAAAAAAAATATCATATAAAGTAATGCCATAATTTTCTAAAGCTGCCAAAAATCAAAGAACTGAAGCATTTTTTAAAAATTGTATTTATTTTATATTATAAAAAATTACAATCAATGATATTTTAATAATATTATAAAATCCAATTCTTCGGAATGTAAATCAGTGCTACCAACCACACCCTTAAGACCTTGGCATTCCCTATCCGGTAAGACCGCTTAACACGGTACTTCGTTAATGGTCATAATACAAGTTCCTGCTTTGCTTCCTATAGATTACCATGTTTTTGGTGGTTTTAAAATCCTTATGAGATGCTATCAATTCAAAATGTGAAGAGATTAAGCAGAAATCATAAGCAAACTATCAACTAAATTATTCATTTATCGAAATTAAAAGGCTACTGCGTCGTTACAAAAATGTGTACATTTAAGTAACATTGGGCTCTCTATTTAAGTTTATGACCATCATTCCTTTGGGAGCAATTAACCACATCCTGATCGAAAGAGTAGATTTTCGAATTTTTAACGATTTGGTAACTAAACAGAATCTCGAAGGTTCAAAACGTTCTTCAAGATTAAATAAAAAATATTCCTTATAAGTAAATAATGATCATAATATTTTAGCATCGATTAATTATTAACTCTATAATATAAGTAAATAATTAAGTTAGTAGAAATCTGTAGGGAAAGGATAATTTCTAGAAATTCCAATTTCCAGATAAAAAAGAGGTTATAAAAAAGTAGTGTGAAAGCTGTACTGACATATTTAGCGGATACTTTTTCTAATAGATTCACCGGAATTCACATAATTTAATCTTATATTTATCATAAAAATATACTTTATACCATAATATAGATGATTACAAATAATAATATGACTAAATAACCAGGGAAAAAACAGCAACGATTAATTTAACAACAATTTCTACAGAAAAACATAACCTACCTGCAGAATTGGTTATAAAAGAAAATATTTAAATCCCATTTTTTTTATTATTGAAAAATAATATATACGTATGCAGGACTCCAATGGGAATCTTGTGCCGAGGGAAGGTAAAAAAATAAATATATATATTTATAAATATAAAATATAAACAAATAGATATTTTTTATTAATATTATTAATTTATTAATTGAAAATCAATAACAATTAAGCCTTCTGAAATTTCCTGTATTAACTTATAGATCTAGATATATTAACCTATCAAAACTATATGTCAGAACACGATTCTGACATTATGTTCCACACGAAACGGTGAGTGAACTGCTGAAAGAATCATCTTCGTGAAGTCATCGGTTGATCTAATCGTTCTTGAACGGTGTTTCTTAATCGGAAAACACGCTCCAAAGGACGAATCCCAATGAGTCATTGAAAAATCTAACAGCAAATTTATGTCACATTCTTGACAAGTCTTCGAGCTTCAGGTATAAAGGATTGAATATTTTTTTATTAATAAATGCTAGTTATTATCTTACACAATAAGTATTTATTGCATATAACAAGTATCTTTTAGAAGGATGGCACAAATAAGAAATTTGTAGCCTTAAATATTTGAGGACTAACCTTTTGAGAACGATGTATCATGTTGACGTCACTTAAATGTAAACCGTTCTCTTGTGCCTCAGAAGAAATTTTATAGTCTCCGGTTTACTCACGGTCTTTAGATGATTCATGAATTCCCTTTTAAATAAACAAGTTGAAACAGTAGATACTCTCTAGCAATTTTTAAAGGTTATGATATTTGTTATTGCTTGGTCATGGAAGTAGCAACAAGTTGTATAAGGTGTCTATAGAACGTAATTGAGTAGCAAATATAAGTAAAAAATGAATAAGATTTCAGGCAGAAATCATCAAAAGCGAATAGAAATCACTTTTAAATAAAATATTTTGGGCAGAGAACTTGCTCTCCAGAACAATTATTTAGTTTTTAAAAGGCTCTAATTATAGAGCTCTTAGCAACCGTGTACGACGGACTACACTAGAAAGAGCTGGTTAACTTCAAGTCGATCAATGCTATACCACAGGATGTTACAAGTTAGATATTATTGTTCTGTTTTTTAACATAAATATCATATTATTCTTTTAAATAACCGATTTGTTGATTTTTTAAAGTATATAACTTATATATATTTTGTAAGTTATGTTATTTATGTGTTTTAGCTAAAATTGCCCACAGGCTTTGACAGACGGATCTTTTTTCTATTCTCTATGTGTTCTTAATTATCTAAATAGATCCATTTTTTTTATTTTTTTTTTTTATAAATAAATAAATCTCATTCATTCTTGTTACATTTACAATTAATGTTATGATTAATTAATAATAATATAATTAAAATGTAATATCAAATTATATTTAATCTAGAATATTATTTTTTATTGATAAATTAGCAATAGGTATCTAATGCAGAATGTGAGGTGAGAATATGGCTAGAATGGAAAGTTAAAAAGCGAAAATTCCTTTTGCCTGGGGAGGTTAAACCATGTGTTTACTGAAGTTCATTACAGCAAACTCCTTTTCCCACCTTTATCAGTTAAATAAAATAAACAATAATATAAACAAAACCATCTCACGACTGCTTCATAGTAATTAATAACAAGTCTTTAATTTTAATTTATTTCTTAATAATACCATTTTTAACACAATTTTTTTCTAAAACCATCGTTAATTATGATCAAAAAGTAACATAAATTTGTTAAGTACTATTACAGAGTTTTTAATAGTAATTTAAAAATTTACAATTTTTTTTTTTAAAAAGCCATTAATTAATTATATTGATTTTATAGTGTTACCAACTGATTATACCAGTATAGTATAGTATATAAGAGGGAAGTGGATCACAAATAGATGTTTGTGAACAATTTAAAATCTGTATGTAAAAGTTAACACTTAATTTCCATATTTTTCTTTAAAAAATCAGCATTTACCATATGTTTTTATAGATTTTAACTCGCTGAAACTCACCAACGGTTTTTTTTTTTACTGCCACCATTTTCAAATAATTATACCTATTGGGAAATATAACTATATAAACTTTTCTAGCGTATCAGATAATAATATAATAATTTATTACGTTATTTATATACTTACAATCAACCAAAGGGAGATATATGTAGAGAATAGCAATATAAATGTGATTTTGTTGTATTTAAGCCAAAAAAATACTTTAACGATCTTGTCCACTATACAAATTAACCCGCAACACCATAGATGGGTCTGTCGGACTCCATAATTACCAATTATTACTGTACTTATTTATTTATTCATATCGAAATGGATTATTTAAACAAAAAAATTTTTTTTAAATTAATTAGTTCAGAACACCAAAATAAAGGACAAATAAACGTTGCTATGGGTACCTCAGACCCACTTGTGCTGAAGGTTAACTCATTTCTACAACAATTAATGTTGAAACCCAGTTGTTTCCTCTGAGTGAGTCTCTAAAGATACACCGTATTAGAATTAAAGACACGTAATTACAATTGCATAAAAATATAGATTGAGCAAAAGAAAAAGATATAACGTTATGGAGAAAAATTATAATTTTATAACAGATAAAGATTTCTTAATCGAGCGATAGCCGCTTAGTCGCTCTAAGAAAAAGTCAAACATCCCCATGGCGACGTGGGCGTCCGCATTGAACATTCAAAGTTTAAGTTCGACACTCAACAAAATTTCCTTTGAATATTATACTCGATAAATAACTCTAGAATATAAACAGATGCCTCTATAAGTAAATAGACAATTCTAGCTGTCTAGAGATTGCTGAAGTAAACCTCTTTAATAGAGTCATAATTCTTCTTGGTCTGAGTCCTAAATGACAAATCCAAGGTTGCGTAACTCCGTTTCCCGGTTCCTTTCTAAACAAAGAGCTCCAGTGCTGAACGTTCCCACCCTTTAGACCCAGATTATTAACCTACATCAATTACTTATTTGCAAAAAAAATATTTAGACTATTTATGTAATCTTGTGAAAGTAGAACAAAGCATCTCTTGCTACTTGAATGGAACTATTGATAGGTGTTTGCTCTAAATAAACCTCTCCCATATATAAGTCCTACTGATGTCTTATTATCTTATGACAGTCCAGAACGACAGTGCCCTGGTGCACACGAGAATTAGAAACCGTCCAGTTGCAGATATACGACAAGACAGAAGAGCGTAAGGAGTGCAATGACAGGCTAACGGCGCGAGCAAGGACGTCCACCTCCCCGGCCTTCGCGCCAGTCTTTGTGCCGCTAGTTCGCTCTCGAGGGCTTTCTGCTTTTATTACTTCACGACAGTTTGCAGTATCTCACGACTCAATCAAATTCAAGTCCAAGGAGAATACTTTCTAGAAAAAAAAATAAAGAGTTGCCAGCAGTAATGTTTTAGGAAGTCACAATCAAATAGAATTTATCTTCAACAAATTGCTGAAAAATATTAAGGCAACATTAATTATCAGCTCATCTAAAGCCAGAGTATAATATGTTTATTTATAATAGGAAAATATAATTATTTGTTCATTTTTAAATAACAACAATTGCAAAACAATAAAATTACCTATTACGATTATATTCAGAAAGAGATATAAAGCATTTCCATTCATCTATTCATTGACCAGACCGCCATTCTTGGAAATGAATCACTCACTCATTCAGAATATTTCTAATTATCGATTCCGATCATGCAAAGTATAAAGTCATCCTACTACCGCCTTAGCTGGATGGGTTGTGGAAGTATACCACAATCCTCACCCGATATAAGGTTTTGTTACTAAATGCGTAATTATAATTTTTTGTTTCTAAAAATAATTTGAAATTATTAAATCTAAAATACCAAATCAAAAAAAATCCTTGAAATTTACGCAACAACAGAAGAAGATAGTGTGGAAATCAAATATATATTGGTATACATATTTAAGCTAAAAATAATAAATTTCAGAAATAGGGGTTATAAAAAAATAATTTGAGTCAAGTAAAACCATATTCTACAATAAATCAGACAGTAAAATCGTAAAGTAAATCAATTTTTCAAGTTGTTAAAAGTATAATCTCAATGTAAATATAAAATTTATTGTATTAATATTTTATTTTATTTTTTAAGAAAATTGTAAGCAAACACTCCTAACCACCCTTCCTTTTCGTTTTATAAATATTTTAGTTAGACAATCTAATAAAAAAACTAATAAAACTACTGACAAAGATAATCTAGTCAGGATTATGCTCAATCTAATAAATTTTGGCTTATCTCTATTTAGAGGCTGGTTGTCCCCCTAATGTTTCCTCTTACCCCAGACTCGAACAATAGCAGATAGAATTTATCTTGAAACAAGAAGCCAGAGAGCGCCTTACCCACTGATCTATTCCAAGTAACAGATAAAATTTATTCAAATTTCGTATATTTAACAGTTTCTATTGCCTACTCCTGAAACTTAACACTCGAAATAAGTAATCCTTACTAACAATTTTTCATAAGCAGTTCATTTATAATTATTAAATTAAATTATATTTGATATTAAGTATTCTATTATTAAAGAAAACATTTTATATTTTTGAAAAAGTGAACTAAGAGTTAAGGATAAAGAAAAGAAGTTCGTGTAGACCTGCATCTCATAGCGGACAAACAAGATTCTAGATAATATACTCGTACATGTCGTATGGTCTGTATTATGTGGACCATTTCTATATGATGTGTTTTTCAAAACGAACATTATATTAACAGTGATAACAACAAAATGCTTTTAAATTAAAACAATACCTACAATAAAAATAATCTTTCTATGAAAACTAAATTTCTAAGCTTTTTTAAAATCTAAAAAAAGATCTTAGATTAAAGACTAAAATCTAAATCCCAGATACAAAGAAATATATTAAAATAGCTTACGGTTTGAAATGAAATAGAGCAGATTAAGGTTGTATAAAGAATATGATAAAACATAACTATGCGTAGTAACATTGTTGATGACTATCGTAAATTCTATTCACTCATAAACCATTAGGGATATACAACCAATTTTTCGATAATGTCCGTAGTAGCTAAGCAACGAAATAAAAGATCATATATGTTGTAATATTGGAGAAAAATACTGACCGAAAATCGACTGCTTACTTTTTAGGAATGTTGACTGATAATTTCAAATGGAACTATAATTTACTAAACTTTCTTTTATGTACCAACTGCAATGGAGAGACAATGGCAAACGGTAGATATTTTTTTTTATTTGGTATATAATTTATTTTTAGCAGAATATTCATTTAATCTGCCACAACCAAGGGTAATAGAGGGTAAAAGAGTAACAGAGCTCTTAGTGTAAATTCTTATTATACATACAAAACAAAATAAAATAATGAAAAATATAAAATAAATATAATGAAAGCAATAATATTATAAAGAAATATTACAGCTGTAAAAATAAGTGAAACAACAGTATACAAAATAATAATATTAATAATATAATAGCAAATTAATATAAATATGAGGCATAGAAAATAAAAGTATTGTATAATGTCATCTTAAAACGCATTTATACCTATAAACTAAATTTGGATATCACCATTGTCTACCGCCTACTTTTGAAAAATTAAAAAAAAATTCAATTGGATTTTGGAATTAGTCCATATTGCGAATTCCTTTTATATTCACCTCGGTTTTGAAATGAATTCGATTCCAGGCGGCATTAGAAAAGATTCGAACATGTTGAGAACATTCCTTCCCCCCCTCTTTTTTTTTGTGGTAATTGCGGTCACATTACAAAACATTTCCAAAGCACAAATGATGAAAAAATTAAATCATAATATGTTTACCAATCCCAAAACTATTTAGAAGGCAGCAAACAAATCTACAAAATAAACATTTATTAAAATATTTTGTTGAAATACGCAATATGATTTGATTTTGTGTAGCATAGAAGAATTTCATAGTGAGAAATCATATGAAGAAGATTGAAGGAAACGGACATATAATTGTATTCCTGGCTATAACTATTTTCTCCTTAATTAATTCATCGAGTTCTTTGATATTTTGTATTTATCCAGTGTTTATTATTTCTAACAATTAACTGTTAATTATTTTCAAATAAACAAAATTAAAGGTACTTTAGAGGAATGTTTCTTAAAAATTCGTTATTTAAGCCCTGTCAGACTATTTACGATTCAGTTGTATTTTGACATGGCTAGTTTAATCAATTAATACTATTAATAGTGTTTGCAGAGAAATAATTTTTGACTGTTTTTTTAATGGATAATTAACTAATTAGATATTAATGTTTTGACCTGGGCAGAATAGCCTGAATGAAGTTTTAGAGTGTTTTAAATTATATGTTTGCAAAGTGGTATTGAGTAGATGTTCCTGAAGATGGCCGGATTGGCCGAAACGTTGGACGAATAAAAGAAATAAAGTTTTGAGACTATAATTGGATAGTATTTGAGTTATTTATTAAATAGTCTAATAATATTTCAATAAAAGTTTTCAAAAAAAGTTGGTAGATGAGTTTTACATACATAAATATTTTCAGTTGCAGCTATTAGCTTACATTATACCAGGTCAGGCTGTACTGAGTGAAGTTTTCCAATCTCCTGAAAATAAAACTTATTAAAAAATATTTCTTACAAATGGATACTGTGCACAGATCTTAGTGAAAGTGAGTGTGGTCGGCCTTCAGTGCTCTAGAGTCGGTCACGTGCTTGCATAACAATAAGTTTAATCTAAGCGCATTATTTTATTATTGATTCAGTGTCAGCTAACTTGAAATAAATTGATTTAAATCTTTGAAAACGCCATTAAACTAAATACAATAAATCAAGTTATTTTGTTATATTATAAGTGTTCTTTTAGTTTGGGATTGTTCTGCCATAATTTTTTTTTTTTTATATGAATTAAATATAAATATAATAAACTTATTGTAAAGTTAATGCGTGTATTGCCAAATACCGATGACTGCGAACTTATCAGAAAATAGACTTCGGCAACTGTGGTACTTATAAATAGCTTGTTAAAGCAAATGCCAATGCATTTGCATTTATAGAGAGCCTTAAATAGAGGACAACAGTCTTAGGAATGCTAGATAGAACAGAAGCTTCTGAAAATGAAATGATGTATTACTATTTTATTAATAATGATCAAGTGTTCCCTCTTATAACTTAAGGCAGAAAATATTTGTTCCATCATAACAATAATAATTAGAATAGAATAGAAATTTCCAAATTCAATTCTTTTTTTTACTTATACTGCGAAAGAGAAAATTGGACCGGTACTGCTGGGATTTATAAACTCATGTAAACTCCTACCTTCCTATTACATTAGGGGTATAAGTGCAGCATTGTGAGCAGCCCTATTTAAAGTCATGTTAAGTGGTAAATGCATTAGAGCTCCAAGCGGATTTTCTGAGCAACTTGTTTAGTAACCTTTCCTTCCAAAACTTGATGTTATTGTTTACTTCTAAGTTTTGATTACAGTAATTTATTACAACATGCCTAAAATAAGTGAAAAGTAGAAGTGTAAAAGTTTGGGTGCTGATTGTCTTTTTTAAAAAGTACAAAACACAAGACTAAAAAAAAAAAAAACTAGGAGTAAGTAACCTAACACGACAACAAATAAAACGGTTACAGCTCAGTTGGTCTGTTTGGTGACGTCATTCTCCATTTAACAGACCTAGTAACAGACTCTCAGCAATGTTACATGTTATATCGTTTTAACTTAGTAAAAGAAGTAAATATTTCTCCATTTAACAAAAGTTTTTGCATTTAACATGTTAAACTAAAGATCATGAATACCCCTAATATAAAAATTATCCAGCAAAAATTGACGATCTTTGTCCTTCCCCTACACCACGTCCGTTTCATCTTGCTTCACGAAAATAATTTAATCCCTCATATATTTTGTTTTTCTTTAGATTTTGAACGTCGATAAAGAAGATTCACTTTAAAAAAATATATTAACATAATAGAATTGATTTACTAAAAATAAACCAGATAACAGAAAAAGTGATATATGACGAACTCTACTTGTCCCAATAAATCCTGTATATTTCTTGGACCTGTCGAGAAACGGCATTGTAACCTGCTGCGCTACATATAGGAATTATATAACATCACAATATTATCCTTTAAGATTGTATAATAAAACCGGAATACTGATTGTTAAATTGGAAAGAGAAACTTTTTGAAACGGTCCGATGATTCTGTCGTTCTCGCACTTCTAAACGCATCGTTGACGGTTTTGTGGTAAAGGAAACGGAAAAAAGTTTGCCTTACAGGATAAAAAAAAAAGAAAGGCTTATGCTATTGATTTGAGCTGAAAAAGGTCTGTAAAAAACGCGAAAATCAGGAGGAGGAGAAATCTAACAGAAAATTGAGATTATTTCCATTGCATAGATCATATTTGTGAAAAATATGAATAGTCACCATGAAAATCATTATAACTAATTCACTTACCTATTCCTTATACCTATACCTTTAAGAATATAGCGCTGTTATCTGTGTCATAAGATCTGCTGCTTCGGACTTAAACAGGAAAATCTGCAACACTACATGAAATCCCTAGTTGATTCAATATTTACTTGACAAACATTTTTAAATTTATTATGGAATGGACATCCTATAATAAGATATACCAATAGTCAAACGCACATTTAATTACATGAGCTTTGGGGCACCTCTATACCACTATCCAATATACCATACAATTCCTACCTAATCCAATCCTCGAAATACGATAACTCATAAAGAACTTATTTTTCCAAATGCAAATTTATTCTTTACTAAATATATGGTTAGTACGGGCTACTTTGGCACACTTTTTAGAAATGTTTAGTTCAAATCTGAATAAGCCTAAGTTTTACTTTATTTTTTATTCCTATGCTAGTAAGACTTTTTTTACTCAACTAGATTATCACAAATGTAATTTAGAGACTTTTTTTGTCATCAAGTTTCCTCTTGTACAACTTCATAGAGGATTAATGACGGTTGAACATCTAGCTATAACTGAAACTTCCTTTATTTCGCTTTCTTCGGGACCTACTACAGGTTCCAGTTCCTCTTCGCTGCCTTTTGGAAGTATCTCGTCATTATGGCCAGATTAAAGGATATTTTCAATCATTTTATATATTCATTAAGATATATTTATCTTCATCTTTTCGATGAAACTTGTATAGTTTTGTTTGAACAGTCTGTGAGCGTATGCTACATAAATACATACTATATACAGCTGCTGGTTTCTAAGTTTGCTTTCTAACAATTCAAGATAAAAGCCCGAAGCACTTCAAAAGATTTTTTCAAAACTTTCTGCTCTATAACTTGCATTTGCAGCGTTACCAATAACTGGTTTCTTCACCAGCTACTTCATATACACAAAATCATCAGACTAAAACTATATATTTATTTATATTTTTAAATAAAGTTATAAATTTAATGATACATTTTTGCACTATACATGGATTCCTGGACACTCGGGAATAAAAGCGAATGAAATGGCGGATAAAGCTGCTAAAAAGACTCTGGCTTTGCCTGGTCGTGGCCAGACTTCCTTAACACCAAGAAAGCTTGCACGTCCTTTGAAAACTAAAATATTCAAAGAATGGGAAGACACCTCAGATAGAATAAGAGCTACCCAATCAATGCGAAAAGAAAAAAAAAAAAAAAAAGAGGCGAAGCTTTGGCTGACATCAAGTTGCAACAACCGCATGGAACTAGTGGTTCCAACTCGATTTACAAATGGAAATTTGGGCAGGTACGTTGTATCCCTGTGTCAAGGAGTTAATTCTACATTAAACGACAAAGACTGAAGAAATGGACTATTAAGATTGATACAATTCACTTGATTTCGAAAGATTTATAACCAAAATACCTACTCTGTAAAATAACAAATATATTTTTATTTTCCTCACAGATAGTGATTACATTTATCTGAAAAATAAATATGGCACTAAACACGGCCAAGTTTAGTGCAAATATATTAAACAATCAAGAAACCAATCAATGAAAAAGTAACAAGATCAGAAAAATTACATTAAGAGCTTGAGCATCTTCATTGGTTTAGCTTTTTTTGAAATTATTGAAGGAGAATGTGCTATCTCTGATTTGTATTTATGCAATCTTATATCTTTCATTATCGATGATGCTTGAAATAAAAATAAGATAAGAGGATAATCATTCATTGGCACTTGAGAATCACAGTTTTGTTTTAAGATTATCGATTAATGACCTAATTTTAGTTTTGTCACTTTTTTTTTAGTTTAAGTTGTCATTAATTAATAAATCAATGTGTTGATAATAATGATAACAAAGAATCAATATTAATTAATTTTAAATTTTGTCGGAATATAAAATAAGACAAAACTAATAAAAGAAACACATGTTATATTTTCAAGGAAGTGCTTGGTCGGAAACAGTATCTTTCATCCTCAGACATAAAAAGAACAGAAAGGACTGTTCGTTCGTGAACATGAAGATGACTGAATGAATGGGCGGTAGTTGCTAACGAGAAAACCGCTTTGCCGCAATCAATCGCTAAAGAGGATCTTTTTATCGGGTGTAGTTGGACTGGCGATGAGACCACAATGGAGTGGTCTACCCCATTGTATCGGCTTTTACGCATTTTCCAGCCCCGCTAGCTCTTTCACTATTGTCGATAGCATTTTCACTATTGCGTTTTGTAGCCAACTGTGATTCATGTCAGTATGAGGAAACTGCTCGGGTGATTGTGCCCCCAGCTCTTGCAGCCTTAACCTATCCGCAGGGTTGAGGTTTGGTAGAACTGTTAGATCAAGGTTACAGGGTTACATTGCAAACCGGTGACCTCATAACTATGTGGGCTAATTGAATTTTTAAGATCCTACGCAATAGTTTCACTATGTTATTACTGCCTGCTATTAAAACAAATGTTTAACAATAAGTGATTCCCTTGTGCTGAATACTTGTTTTAATTGAATTAAAGTTTTGAATATTTAAAGAAAAAATACAATAGATTTGCAGTAAGTTACAATGAAATCTTCTGAATTATTCTAATGCCCTGGTGATGCCTCTAGGAACATTAAATTCAACGTAGTTAGTCTAGAGTGACAAGAATTTCAAAATGAAACTCTTGACCAGATCTTAGATATGGTGAATAACCTACTAAGTTTCATGATTTATTCCATTTATTCTCCAGCGCACTTAACATTAGAATTTCTAATGGAATGGACTATTCAATGAAGAATTCTCACAGATAATCCGATTATAAAAAGAAGTTAAACCGGTAAATTTTCCGATCCGACAAGTCCTAAAGGAGTAAATCACTAAAAAGCGCTAATTGTGTAATTTGGATTTTAAAAACGGTGCAAAATACCGAACAAGAATAAAGGACAATATCTTTCTGAATTTAATTTAAAATAAATATTCGACATAACGCCATAACTTTAACCATATTTAAAGTGGATTTTATATACTTATAAATCTAGTTAGAACAATTGCTGGATAAGTAGTTTTGCAACTGAAAAGTAACAATCTTTTCCCTCCTTAAGTGATGATATATTTATTTTTAAAATCTCCCCAATTTGAGTAATAATTATTTTCTATAATTAGAGAACTTATTTTAAATGATCAAATCGAATTATTTTTGAAATATGAAGGAAGTGGTTGAGAGTGCGGACAAAAAATAGGGCTGTTCTAGTTGAAAAATATCACTCTTTCAATATTCCTCAACTATAACAGCCCTGATAAAACTCTACAAAGTTGGACGAAACGTCGGAAAACAAATAGTTGTCAATTATTTATTTTATTTTTTTACCGCATTCCCAACCATCTCCTTCATATTATGAAAAATAC
>NW_027106269.1:168534-236034 GCF_000696795.3 Halyomorpha halys | reverse complement strand
AATTATTTTTAGTTTGTTAAATTTATTGTCAAATGACTTCAACTTTCACTGCTTTTAGCTCTGTCATGCAATAAACGTTTCATCGAAAATGGTTTCGTAGATTATCAGAACATAGGCCCTTAGAGATAGGGAGACAGGAACAGCAAAACGATGTATTTTTAAAGCTATTATTTTGTACTAAAAGACCTTTAAACTTGTACATTAAGTGAGACGATGAAAAAGTTTTTTCGACCGGTCTACACTTATCTCCTGAGTAGTTGAGGTAGTCTAAAGCTATTCCTTTTGTTCTTATAATAGGAGAGCTGTTTCATCATAGCTGCTCGATAACTCAACGCCTACTCTTAGCTCTGCGAACATAACGGCCAACGGTTTGAGAGAAAATATCGTATGCGGCGACCAAGGACGAGTGGGTGGGGCAAGACGGGCGAGATAGGTTGAAGAACCTTGTCGCACCAGGAACTTCTACGATCCGGGTTAGTTATTTATTTCCGGGGATAATAATTGTTAAATTACTGCTACATTATTATAAAATTTAAATGATCAGTTAAAACGTAATAACAATATTATTATGAAAAATTAATTTTATTAAGATATTCAGATGTCTAGGCGGGTTTCAATGCTAATTAGTAAAGTGCAGAAAGTATAAACTTTTTTCTTTAATAAGTTTTTTTTTCAAAAATCAATCATAAGTCACAATGTTTCATGGCAACATCTTCACTACAAATTTGATTAACAATTTCGTTTATTCATTATATACAACAAATAACGTATAGACTTAAATATAAACAAAATAATTACACATATTTCCTTTTATCCAAGTTTTTGTGTTACAATGAGTCACAACCCCTTCTGGTCCAAAACAAAATTTTAAATTAAAAACTAATTTTTATATTAAAGTGTTATATGATAATTAGCCAAATGATACGTAGGATTACATTATTATAAAATTTGAATATATTCTCCAACCACATAACATTTTAAAACAAGACCTACTTAAGTGTCAGATTGCAACACTCCTTGGTTCTGTATCGAGATCTGAACGTAAAATAAATATTGTTGCTCAATCCTGGCCCAACCTTTTATTTCTATGCCTGCAGACAACTGCTTCAGGTTTATAAGATACTTATATATTTTTTCAAATGAATTTTTTTTTTTTTCAAGTAGTGGATAGATTATTAGGTTTTACCGCTATCAAAGTTTATCAGTGTAATATTAAAATATAAATATAAAACGAATCAAAATAAATGGTTCACAAACCAGTAGGAAGCCATTAGAAAAAGAGTAATCCATTTCTGAAAAATTATACTAATAAAAAAAGGGTAGTTACATGATATAATATTAAGGAATATATTAACTAAATGGTTGTTTAACTCATGTGACAATTATTCCAAACAGAAAAAAAATTGTAATAAAATATCTTGAATACTTCCAATTTATAGTAATCAACATTAAATCAAATTATCAAAATACCAATAATATATTTTGCTTCATTTCAAAATTAATACAAATAATAAAATAAAAAGTTAAAATTTCAATTCCTATAAAATTCTGAACATTATTTAAGAGTGAAATGCTTTATTTTAATCCTCCCGAGAATGTACATCCCAGATATTTGATGATGTCGCCTTTTGTAGTTTGGATGACTTCTGTATTCTCAAGGGGAGCTGTGTTGACTGAAACTCTCCTTTGTCCATTGATACCCTCACTTTTCTTTGGATTTATTGCCAAACCAATCTCCGCGAGCAGCTTCTGGACACTATTTATAATTCTGGAACTCCTGTCGCGCGCCGTTACAGCCTCATGGTCCGCGAACCCTGTGAGGACCACACTCTCTTGGTCACTTCTTAGGTCATATCCAAATTTATTAGAAAACTCCTAATCACAGAGCTCGTGGAACAAATGATCGATGGCAAGGTCCCGCTCTGAGGAACCCCCCGCAAGACACTGCGGAGTGACATGTTCTGTGTTGTGTGGGTTTCTATATTAATCTTGATTTTATTTGTGGTTAGGAGAGGCGCGATCACATTTGTAAGATCAGATGACACGCCTCTTGCCTTCAGCGAGCTCACTTTGTGTCTATGACCAACGTTTCAAAAGTACGAACAACGTCGAGAAAAACCACCATGCAATCTTTTTAGCATCTTTTATCATTGCGTCGATGATTCTGACGCTTACATGTGTTCTCGGCTGACCTTTGATGAAGCCCCTTTGATTTTTGCATAGGGTGATCTGCTTTCTCAATTCAGAATCCAGAACCTTTTCAATGATTCGCCGCACATTGATCATACAAACGAGTATATCGTTGTTGGCTACCAGGAGGAAATAATTATTCAGTTTCCTTTTCCCTTATAAACCAATATTGTGTGCCCTTGGCGTAGAGGCTGTGGTACATACCCCACCTTCAGCATGATCTTCACAATATACTTAATGATAATAGTTAGTTTGATGTATTTTTGGATACATAACCTGCTGAACAAATTCACAAAAAATTTATACTTAAAAAAGTTTGGAAAAAAAATTTTGATATCAGTATTTTTTTTCTATTTATTGACAGATAATGCAATCTTTCACAGACTTGGAAAATAAATGGTGGAGTTATAATTGATCAGATCCAAACCAAAATCATAAAAAAAATATATAGATATAAAGATGGATTTAAAAAAAAAATCTGAATATGTACACCAATAAATAAAACTTTTAAATGAGAGGTAGAGCAGGGGTCAAGTCAGTGAAGGTTGAATAAGTTCACTAAAAGCTTTATTTTTATCTATAAAATATGAAAATAATTATTTTTACAGATTTTTTTTTCTTTACAAAATGCATGAATTTATTTTATTCTTTTGTTCTATATTTTACCAGAAGAATATTTTTGTTTTTAATATATTGTGATGTTAAGTATACATTTGATGATTTTTTATTTAATTGTTCTAATATGACTTTTGGTAGATTTAATTTTTGAACATCTATCTTAATCAGAAGAGACTTTGTCCCTTTTTTTTTATTTCTTTTTATATTATAACTAAAAAAAAAATGATAATACTAATAAAATAAAATAGATGGAAAATCATAAGATTTTTCAAGATCCTAAGGAAGAAAATATTTACATGGCTCGTTAAATAAATGTGATGTAGCAGAACCAGGATAACCATTGGACGTATGGTGAACATCCATGTTTACAAAGATTGCCACTAATTGAAAGACCCGAAAAAAATATGAAATATTATAGTCATATTTTATTAGGTTTAAAGCAGGATGTATTCACAACATAGGAATATACAATATTATACTGAATTGGTATTCATTTCAGTGTTATTTATTTGTTTTCTAATGAATGTAACGAGCTTTGACGTAACTGATTTTGTATTATTAGTGTGATTAGGCTTGTTATAGTGATCGGGAAATAAATCAGTGAACCTTGAACGTTATGATTCCATTTCCGGTTCTGTATAACTTTCCATAATTTGAAAAAGTATTCGTTCGGGATATGTTATTTTTACATTACTATGGAGAGGACGATCTCATAAAAAATAATAATTGTTGCAAGTTTTTTTTACCAATATAATTAGAACATGAAGTTGTATATTTCAAGTGTTGCCTAAATTTATATTTATTTACAGTTGACCGAGTTGATCCACTTCAACTGGACCAGCACAGGTTGCTTGACAGCTTCAGAAAAAAAATCATAATTAATAGGTCAAGCCCTTGATTTTTGGGTAGTTCAAAAATATTTGTTTAACATTTCTAGTCTTTCCGGTTTTCAAATGGTAGTGATTTTTTTTTTTTTTTTTATAATTATTTTATAATCCAACTCAACACTGGATTTTCCTCAGACGTTGAAATAAACTGTATTGGATTCAGCACATTCTACCACTCTTTACTTACATATGTTTCTGTTTGTGCACAATATTTCACCAAATTGAAAATTAAGAATAAACAAAACTCGATTTTCACGGAGAAATTTCTTATAGGAGGCACAATTTCTCAGTCCCATTTTTTTGTGCTTATAAACAACTGAGTTTACTAACTTTTATAATCAATATAAGAGATGAATATTTAACTCTTTCAAAATTAAGCTTTAATTAATATTTTTTTCTTATTTTTAGCTCTGTTTGAGAACCAGTTGAAAAATTGTTATTTATAGCAAAAAATGCTAGTTTTAGCTAATTAACGATTGTTAATACCAAACTAGAGTTGAATCTAAAAGTTGATATTTATATTAGAGTTTGATGTGCAATATACCTTTTTTGTGAATTTTCAAATTTTTAACTGGTCCTGCAACGGTGATATTGCTGATTGCAAATTAGCATTTTAACACTATAATCAATTATTTTGTAAACTCACAGAAAGTTGAAATTTATTATGCAGTTTAATGCAATTAAAACCTTTTTTTGCTGAAGTTTTAAATTTTTAATCGGTCCCCAAACAAAGATATTGCTGCTGATAAAGTAGCATTTTCACGCTAAGATCAGAATTGTTTATACCTACTTAGGATTGAATAAAACATTTCAAATTTTTGAACTGGCGGCCAAGAGGGAGATGAAAACCGAACACAAAGAAAATGCTTAAAATATTTTTTTTACTTAAATCAAGGAATGGACATAAAAATTAACATTTTTTTTTCTGGTATCATGAAGTTAACATTTGTTAATTTATTCATTTTTTCTAGTTCGCTAAGAATGGACTAACCCTCTCCAATGTCAATTATATCTAGTATCTAAATGATAAACAATGATGACTATTCTTTGATAACACTTCGAGTTGACATAAACACTTTGTCCAAAATAAAATAACTTCTGATTTGTTTCCCAACTATACAATTTAACATTATAACTAATACCGACTTTATACACGAATAGTTAATATCTAGGGGCCTGTATGGGACATATACATAAGTACCTTACATAACCTTGGTTTTAGTAGATATACCAAACCTTCGACAACAATTTTTGGTTATGGGAATAATTTATATAATTGATTATATAAAAGTTGTGCGGTGGATTGAAGGCGGTCTGTGGGAGGCAGCTCGGCATGGCAAGGACACCGCCCAGGCCTTCACCTTTCTCTATGTCCGTTTCCTTTCCTCAACGAACGGTTCCGAATTTGTACCAAAGATCAGTTGTGGGTCTGGAAAATAACACAAAATAAAATATTACAAATAATATTTTCAATATATTATAAGTATATACAATAGTATTAGCTAAACCACCAATACTGAAAGTACTCATTCCATTATTACATCAAATTGGTTGGTAATACTAAATTTTAGCAAGCATTTTGGTTCATCGAATAATATATTTCGAAAGATCTTGTCATGACTATTTTTAAAAACCCAATTAACATAAAAATTAATATATCCATCTGAGTCTTGACTTCCTGCATCAACCTTCCCCAATTATCATGATTTTCTGCAACAATCATCCTATTGAGGACTTCCAGGATACTTCAGACATCAGCAGCAATGCCAACCACCCATCTAGCTTTTGTTCTTCCACCCTGCCTTTGGTATTTCACTGTCTTCTATCCTGGCATATGATCTACATGTCTGAGGCAATTTCCTATAAAGAACATTATTACGCCAGGTTTATTACAAATACAACATAACTACACTATTACAGACACGTCTACACTAATCATTCTCAACATGCGTCCTTCTAATATTCCACTTAAAATTTTTCTTTCGAAAATAGCGATATTTCGCGAAAATAGCGCTTTATGGATGTCGTGCTTGTCCAGGACTCTGAGGCATTCAATAAAACTGGTCGGATGTATAGGATATATAGGATTTAGTAGAACCCTAATTCTAAAGTATCAAGTACGCACTATTCGATTCGATATTTTTCTTCATCTCCAGATTTGGTACGTTATCTAATGTGAGCACTAAGCCCATGTATACAAATTCAGATACCTTCTCAAACTTGTACTGGCCGAAGATAATCATCATTTGGAGTTGATTGTAGAAGGGTCTCCTATCAAATATTTAGTTTTCATGACATTGACAGTAGGCTCGGACTTGAAGTATGTAATGCTAAGTGTATACTTCACAGACTTCTCATGAGGGAAAATCCTTCCATCACTCAATAATTTGATAACCCTAGAAGTTGAGAAATGTTGGATTTTAGAACCTGCTTCGAACTGCGAATTGTCGTAGAAACGTTTCCTAAGGTGCTAGTAAAATTTAAAACCAATAACTTTGAAGATAGGAAACTAAAATATTTTCGACATGATGCCAATATTTCCGATAGGTAATTTTAAAGTCCAAATTATAAAAAGATAGAAAAAATAAAACATATCTTAATATAGTTGGTAAAATTAGAAAATCCTGATATAGTCCGAAAATTTAGTAGCAACGCTCCTGAAAATTGAGTGAACCAAATATGTTGTAATAAAATGTCTTATGAATCATATACTGTGAATAAAACAGGAATAAGACATATACAGTGGTAAAAGTAGAGGCTTAAATATACTTTATAATCTGACATTCCATAAATTATATGATCAGTGGCGTTGCGTGGGTCAGCCATCCTGGGCGGAGCAAAATTTTGGTACTGCCTTACCTGGGTATTTCAGTTTAAAAGACGTAAATATACAATAATTCTAAAGATTTTTTTGGCAAGAACAATCACATTTTTCAGTACAGATTACAAATAATAAATTCAAGGTATGAAATGGTTCAAACTTTTATAAAATATTATTATTATTTAATAATTATTGAAATTAAAAAACAAAAAAGTGAAATTTCGCCACCCAAGGGCCGCACCCCCTCGCGACCACTACGCTACGCCACTGGTATGATGCTCAAACTGTCCTACTTTTTTATGACTGGAGAAGTGACCACGATATTCAGGAGAATATATCTTTCTTTTCTTCTTCGCTGAAAGCGGAGAATCAGAATTTGTAAAGAAGCAACTGACAATAAGACCAAACGAAAGCAGTCCAAAAGGCCCTGAGTTATATTGTCTGGGAATCTGGGTCCTTTCTCTATTTATAAATAGTTAAGATGACACATCAACCCACAAATTGCTAAGTCATTTTAGTTTTAGATTACTCATTTAGTAATATTTGGATATCTGATTCTAATTCTTAATGAAATTACTTCAGAGTTTGATCAGTTGTTCATCTTTTTTATCATCGATTTACCACATCGAAAAATTAGATACTATTTTAAAATGCGGAAATAATTGAACAGGGAAAAGTTGATTTTTAATTTCACTTTACTTAAATAGATTGACCTTAAAAGCGATCTACTTTCTAACTTCCAATCCTAAACAGTGTCCCACTAATTAAACATGTTCCTATTGCTTTTTCACTACATCACTTAATAAATTAAGCTAAGAGAATAACTTTATGAACTTCAGCCTATGACGGATCCAAGAAGTTTCTTAAGATGATGGCCAGAGTGGACATTTGTCCAGTTTTTTATTTTTCCCAGTCCACTGTACAAGTAGACACTAAAAAAATAAACACAACCAATACAATTTTATAAAATACAAAGCCATTAGCGTGGGTGTCTCTGAGGTTACCACACCCAGTCTTATATCCCCTCATATGTTTTCAGACTTGAAGGTCAGTTGTGAATGTATAAGTTAAACAAGAGTGGTTTAAATAAAAAGATTCGACTTCTTGAGGTGGTTTTACACGACGCAAAGCCAAAAGTGTTGTAGAATCGATTCGTGGTTGACGTAAGATGGTAACCTATTGGAAATAATAAACCCAACATTAAAATTACTATTGTACGGTAATAATAGCTAAAATAACCATTATGCTGGTTTTTAATAATGGGCTAAACATTAGCCACGATGTTGATGACCTAGATATTGGAAGGTATGGTGCAATTTGTCGAATATTGAGTAAAAATGTAGACTGTCCCTAGAGAATGGTTCCCATTGCAACAGTATATCGCTGTGAGAATGATCCTCATAGTTGTTCCTTCGGTGAGAAAGAGATCTCTTCAGTTCTCCTATCCTCTGATTTCATATATAATTATAACTTCTAAATACCTACTAATTGTAATTAAGCGCTTAGGAAAATTAAAACTAATTAGAATGAATTTATAGGAAACAAAAATAAATTAAGTTAAATGAGCATTTATAATTTCCAATATGATAGAAATACAAAAGAAAGCCTATTGATTGATAAATTTCTAGTTTTAATTATGACAAGCTCATTACACATTGCTATTACGATGAAAAATAATATATATTACTAAATAAACCTATTAATTAACCAATGAGATATAACAAATGACCTAGTAATTAATAATGAACTGTTAAATTAATAATATCAGTCGTAAATGTTACACTAAAGAATGATAAGTAATGAAAGTGATTACAAAAATATAAAATATCCAGTTGTAAAAAAAATGACTATTAAGATGATAAGTGATAAAATTGAAAGTAATCAGCAACATAATAACAGGGTAAATAAAAATATAATATAGAAAAAGTAAAAAGAAAGTGTAATAATATTGGTGGGGATAATCACAGATTTTTATAGTCGTATTTTATTGATCGTTTTATTGTGTACATTGTAGATGGCTGTGTATAGTAAGTGTAGATATTCAAATTCTACTTTAATTTCAGTTTTACCTATCTTTTCAAAAAGATGAAAGATAACAGTTTAAACCGTTGGCTCGTTGCCTTAGAGATAGCAAGTCTATCTATCTATCAGTGGGCGCTACATCTCTGCGATGGGTCCTCGCCTCCTCTATGAGCCTCCGCCATTTGGCTCGGTTTTGGGCTGCTGCCTTCCAATTTCGGACTCCAGGCAGGTTTCGTGCGTCTTGTACCACGCCATCCATCCACCGGAGCTTGGGCCGTCCTACTCTTCTTGGACAATAGATTCCCTCTTCCATGAAGATATCCATAGATTCACTCTTTTAGGCATTTCGTCGGGACTCATCCGTGAAAAAAGTCTGTTTTCAAATTAGTATGATTATTTTACAAAGGTTTACTTAAACCTGTTTGGACCTTTATAACATCGAAGGGATAAAATATTTTAAGACGTTATTTATTATCTGGGGCTCAACGCGATCGCTAAATCCGCTCCTGGTGGCTCTAGGCATTCTTCTAGGTCAATGGTTCCCAACCGAGGTTCCGGAATCCAGGTGTCCCAACCAGGACACAAGGTACCGCGAAATGATTTTGGAATGGGTCATTTCATGTCAACACAACACAGTGCTGAACATTACCATCTAAAATTTTGAACAGGTGTGGTTGTGTAAGTACCCTAACCTTTCTTAGCTTTTTCTGAAAAGACGAATCACTTTATTTTTTTCAAATGATAATGTAGGGATTTCACCATTGTCTACTTATATCAAAAGGGTTCTGCCATTTTCTATCTCCACCAAAAGGGTTATGCTATTTACCCACTTCTGCCAAAAGTGTTCCGCCATTTTCTACTTTTCCTAAAGGATTCCGTCGCTAAAAAAAAAGTTGGGAACCTGGGAATCTTTTTTTGGGAAAGAAGGAACCCTGACCTAGGGTATACTGTCTTTGGAGTGTCTGTTGTCACCATTTAAAAAAAAAGCCATATTTCATGTATCATATAATTCTGAACACGTATAAATATAATATGATATAATTTCTATGACTTGTTTAGAAACACAGTCTGAGAGGGTGATCATCGCAGTGGTGAAAAATCAAGGCCCTTTCGATCCCTTACATATGATTTTATTTTTTCAATAATAGTAATTTCATCCCATTTAATAATGGGAACCAAACCCTAATTTGATAATTCAAATAATTTTAGTTTTGGGTGTCTAGATATGTTAGCATTCCAACTTAGTTATTGATCTTTAGTAGTAACAAGAGAGCGAAATACAGAAAGTAAAAAAAAAAATATTACAAATTGATTATAAACTGATAAGTGTGTATGATGGTTTTATTTATGTCCTTCATTGGTATGATTGTAGGCGATTATTTCCTGGAATGGAGCAAGGTAATCATGATTATTACAGTTATCTTGAGCATTTACTGTATTTACGTTGTATAGAAGACCTTTACGCTGTTACTAATTAGGTCAGTGTGTCCATCATTTTCTGAAACTTGTTTCTTATAGGATACGTAAAACACGTCCTCACAGAACCAGTGAAATTCCTTAAAACTTGAATCGCTGCTTTCATTTATTTGTTTTCGTCTTTTAACCATATTAGTTTTATACGAAATTACCCAAACATTACCGCGTATATTTACATTCATGATCTTAAATATAAACTAGTCATTACAAAATGGTATTTTTATATAGATTTATTTTAAAACATGTATATAAATATTTTAATTACTACAAAACCGAAAAACTAAGTTACTTTTAGATGTGGTTATAACAGATATGTGGAAAGCTTAACATTTATTTTCTCTATAAAAAAACATGAGCGTTTCATAAGTATATTAAAAATGAAACATGATATGAATATGACTAAGTCAGTCAGTGGGTCATATTTCGAGCTTTCTAGCCTGCTTATTCTGATGAGCTGTTTAAAATGCGGTCCAGTACGTGTTCAGAATTAGCTGGCTGCGGAAGCTGTCATTACAGCTTTCCATTAATGGTCTATAATCAACATATTTCAAATTGAAATGTAATCTTGCATTTTTATCTTATAATAGTACATGTATATGTTAATATAGCCATTTATAAATAGGAAAAATAATTTTAAATGTATTTGTAGTATTTTATAGATTTAATTTTGGTCATAGTAACAAACAATCGTCAAATCGTCTAATAATATTTCAAGAAAAAAATATGTTTCACTTAATTTGATAACTCACGGTTTTGTGGTTTGTAGATTTATTTTCTAGGCAAGAAAGAATTTATGATCATTACTGGTATCAGCAAATCTAATTAAAAATCTCCAATTTAGATTTTCCGTAAATTATTAACAATTAGTTAGAAGATATAAAAATATTTTGATGAATAAATATTACTTTATTTTTATAAATAATCATCGAGTTAGAAAGGACAAGTATAGACCGGGTTGATGGGCAGTAAAAAATCAAATACCGTATAGTAAAAACCAAAATGTGCAAAAATAAATAAGTATTGACATAGTGCCTATTATGTATATCAGAACTTTGATTCAAACATTAAATGTTACTCAACTAATATCAAAATCGTAGAATTTAGCCCAAAAAGGATAAAACGCAATTTAGTACCGAAATGTGCAATTCAAATATGCAAAACAAAACTGGAGAGAAATTCCAAAGCGTGCAATATGAAATTAGTGTAATTAGGAACAGATCCGCTATCTTGGACAACATCTGGACACGAACCTGGAATCCTCACACAAGACTGAAAAGACAGGAAACAGCACGTCAATTTCGACTGTTACAGCACTTACTGGACAAATAGTGTAAACTTCCAATTCATTACAAAAGACTGATCATACATGACTGCAATAAGGCCTATCTAGATGTATCCGATCTAGGCCGAACCAGATTTCATTCCTTCCATTATAAACTCCCTAACCACCCAAACCCACTAGTTTCTAATCTTGCTTCATCTTCTATCCCTGACAATCTTCCGAGGTGCCTGAAAGAAGATGGCCACGAGACCTGCTAATGTAAAAAGTCATTTGAGTGCTACCAATGGGTAGTTTCTCTACACGCCTGTACCACTCCATTATAACTGAGAACAAATTTACTAAATGTATTATAATGCACAGTTGTAAATAGCAATAAATAAATAATAATAATAAAAGTGTTATTAGAATATCTTTTCCATGAATAGAATTTCTGTCGAGGTGTGACTCAATATTGAAGTTAGGAAACAAAAGAATTGCATCTTTTGCACAAAAATCCAGTCTCTACTGATTAGAATTACCCCATATATATTATTTAAAATAGTTATTAACAATAAACAAAAAAAGAATTAAGATGGTGATTAAGTGACTACCTAAAAAAGAGTAATATTTTGAAATAACATATTATAGGATTTACATATCATATACTGAAATATATAACAGGCTATCAGGATAAAAATTTGAATTTTACTTTTTAAAGCTGCATTACTTCATTAAATTCCATAAACCTGAATTACTGAAAGAAGAATATAATTTGAACATTTTAACTTCAATTCATATAAATTTCTTCTTTGCTTCTATAAAGACAAAATGAAAAATGCCAATGTATTAAAATGTAACCCACTCTTATCTTCTACTTCCTATGATCTGTGTAAATGGTATCTATTTTTATTATGTTCTAGAATTTTTTATAAATAATGTCCCTTAATTTAAATTCACAATATATTAAAATGGGCTTTATTTTTCCACAGAGGGAGGAAGATGGCCACACTAAGGCCACACTTCGTCACACATAATGGACCTCCTGACTTGTCGGACGATGGCTCCGATGACGAAGGAACCCCACTTACCCACGACATTTATGGCGGAAGGTAAAGCAACATGTTTAGAATATTATTTTATATATGGTATAATTTAACGATAAAAACCGTTATTTGTGATTAAAATAGTACTTGAGAATTGTATTTTATATACGAATTATTCATAAAAAAAAAGAAGTTACTTCTTAATAATTTAACACCTTGAAAAATAAACATTAGCATTTATCAATACTTAATTCATATACACATTGCAATCATCATGTGAATAGAAAAACAAGTTTTCTTGGTGGAAGTTTATTACCAATTTTTTCCCTCTCAAACTAATTCAGAATAAACCGTTTTTAGATCCGAGAGGCATGAATTCCAAGGATTTGTGCTATTTATAAATATGAAAACATTAAAAGAAATACATGCAACCTTTATTATTATTAAATATAAAAATCGGGATAATCCTCAACATTTTATTTATTTACTTCACGTCTCAAATATTTCTGATTTATTGGCCGTTATCAAGGAAAATCTTAAACATGACAATCCCGTATTGAAACTATATATCACAAGTATAATAATTTTACCTTAAAATTATTATTAATTATAATGAGGCCGATTTTCAAATAAGACCCATCGGTCATTTTTATTTATTAATATGCATGTTTCTAAACTTGAAACCTATTGAGGATTATACTCCTTCGCAGTGATAATATTCAGTTGAAAATACATAACAAATCAATTATTCCAATTAAGGTCCACTTGTAAAGTTCAGAAGGAGTGAAAAATATTTTTGGAAATAGATAATTTTATTAACAGTTTTAATACAGCCATAAATTGTCTAAAAATACTTTGAGTTAGATTAAACATTGAAAATTCAATTTAAAGAAAGGTGTCGTTTTTAAAATATCGATATAATTTTTATTTATTCTATAATCCGTTTATCCTAAGACAAAATTCCTGGAAAGTAAGTTGTTACAATCACAGGTAAGATGCTTGATCCATGTGAAATCCATGAACCTGTAAGTAGCCAGCTCTCGCAGCCATATATCAGAGACATATCATCAAAGCATTGGATTCCCTTCAAATTTTTAAAAAAATTTCAGGATTTCAGTATTCTTGGCAGAGGGAAGAAGGCTCTGTTCGCATAACGTTATACGTTGGTCCAGCTAAGCCATTAGATTATTTATTGAGATTATTGTGGGGAGCTGAGATATTTGAAACTGTCCATTTTCGGAAACGATTGTTCACCGATGCAGACCACGTCGTTAGGGTGGATTATCTATAAAAGTCGGGATTATTTAGAACTACTGTTAAAATAGATTAAATTTTGGAAAATATTTTTAAAAAATTCATAGGTTTTTTGGAAATGGAAAGTTTAACAAACGTAACACTTCATTTTTTGAATATGATTTTAAAATTTATCAAAAATACTTAGCTGTTTTTAGAGAACCATGTAATAAATTAATAAATGGTTATAAAAAACAATTAAAATAGTGTGGGTCTTTTTTTTTTTTTGATTGACTATGTATAAAATCTGTTAAGAATTTCAATTATATACATGATAAGGATTTTAATTATATCTAATACAGATTTTAATTACTTAACGAAATAAGGATTGATATTATCAAAAAGATAATTGAAACAATTAAATATAAAATAAAAGTAACATAGGAGGTCATTAATTTTTTTTTAATTATTATGGTTTCAATATAAAGTTTTACATTTTTAATTGTGGCTGAGTATCTAAACATTCGCACACGCCCCGAAATTACTACAATTGTAACCTACAGGTTTTTGAAACTCAACTTCGGCCTTTTTATTCAACATTAAGTCCCTCAAGGGGTTGTAAATAATATAGAATTTTAAAAAAATGAATTTCCAAACCAGTTTAAGCTAGCAGACCGGATATTGTAACTTTTGTTCCAACAACTATATTACTTTTGGCGCCCACTACCCTATTTTTAAACATAAAAAAGGATATTATAATTTTTAATAATCTTAAATAGGTTGAAAGCTAAGAATCCTGGGAATCGCCAGAAACCTGGTAGCTCAGCTTTCACTGAGTTAGATTTCTTGTAGCAAGCGTTGCTGGTAAAATAGTATATTTCTGGATACACAGCTAAGAATACTTTCGTAATGATACATCCAATATCTGTTAACTTTGATATATTTAAAGTGTTTCGTAATAATTTCAAAATTTAGAGATATTAATATCCATCGATGGGGCAGGTGCAAATCGTCCTCGTTCCAAAGTGGTTCTTCCAAGGTTACAAGGGATATTTGACAAACTGCGCAGTTTCTACTTTCATTGGAGAAGACGTTAACGATAATTTGGTTTGTTGTGTTATTTCACAACTAGGTTTTTTGCTGACACATTTTTAATAAAAGATTTTAACAGACTTCAAATAGTTGGTTCCATTCTACAATGTTGAAATCACCAATTTTGTTTACCAGCTAGTTATGGTGCTAATTTTTTATCACAGAATTAAATGCTGTTGTTTTATACTTAATGCCGTTTGTGTTAGACTAGTGATCCCTAAACCTTTGGCATCTTTGTACACCTCTATAATTGCAATAACTTCTATAATTTCTAAAACCCCTCTTCAAAAAACAATTACGTTTACTTTAATAAAAAGTGAAAATAAATTTCTTTTTTTTAATACAGAAACAAAACGATAAAGAAAATTCGTTCATAAAAGAATATACATATAATTTATTTTATATTTGCCCCGGGTTTGCGCATGCCAATGTTGCCTATAATCAGCAGTCTATTTTAATTAGTTTTTAGTATATAATTTAACTGGGAAGGTCTATTTAAGTTATTGGAATATAAATTTCAATATTTAGACTGTGGTGCAGCCCAGTGCTCGGATGAGCGTCTTACTGATGGGGCTCCATTTGATCCACCAGTAACCGGATGTCGAACTGAGAAATATTCCATTGAAACAAAATTAATAAAAAATAAAAGATTTGAAGTATGAAGGCTGCCAACTAGTCCAAGAAGAAATAATCAGAATGCTGAAGTAGTTCTGAACTTATAACTTTGTTACATCACTAACATATTTGTAACCTTTCACTTTGTTTACAAGTTCAGTAATAAATAACGATATCCCTCCCTAAAGGTCACTAACCTAATAGCAAAGGAAAATATAAAAGGTTTGTATGGTAACTTATAGAGCGGGGTAAAATTCTGACTCCTAAGTTCACAACTTAATGGTATGTTCAACACTTAGTATACGAAGTACGAACTGTGGCCTTTCAAGTGTTGAAGAGATAACATTTAGTTAATAACGATCCATCTGATTACAATTATGACGAGAAAAAGTTTCCATTAAAACAAAGTTTATTTTACTTATTTATAAAAATTTACAACTGTTCTTTAAAATATAAATATTACAATATATGAAGTGTTTTAGGGATATATATAATTTAATTTGGCCATCAAATAGTGTTAATATTAATGATCCTTTTGACTGCCAAGAAATAAAAAAAGACCATCTCCCTTTCTGTAGTAGTGTTATATTCATCAATTTTTTAGTGTAATAAAAACTACGTTGTAAAAAATACTATGAAGTATTATACTTTACGATCAATAAATCCTTTATTGCATTATCAGAAAGAAATATTTCGCCATAACGCGAACAATGGCTACCGGCTTAGCGTGTTGGATCAGTCAGAAAGGTTAAAGTGTTTTAACCTGGGCAATTATAGAGGGCGGTTGCTGTATCGGGGTTATGCAGGCTGTTTGCCCAACCAGCGTAAAAGGGGTGTTGCGCAAGTATCGCAGCTCAGTACCTTTGTTTAGCCTCTATACGCTCACCGTCATAGCCAGCACCAATATGCTCTCAAAGAACGCCTGTCGCTTTTTCACACCCTCAATACCCCTCCATGCCTCACACAAAAGCTATCTATGACCTTTTTACGCTTTATTCAAATTGGTACTATCTCTTGAATACAATATTAACCAACAAAGACATGTTTTGGAGCCGAATCAGATTAACCTAAAGGAAATTGAATGTTTACATTATGCAAGCAAACAGCAGATATCAGGAAGTAATGGAGGAAGAAAAGTTAAAGCATACGAACGCCTGTTTATTACTGGCTAATAGCTTAGTAAAATAATAAACATAAACTGTATTATGCAGCAGATTGAGATTAAATAAAATGATTGATTAATTCTAAAAATATATTGATCTTGCTTCAAAATTTCATAAAGAAGACAGTGTTAGTTACACTAGGTTTCATTTATTTGACAACCACATGATTGATCTGCCATACAAATAGATGAAAAGTTCCCAATGCCAACACAATCAAACCATATGAAAAGGTAAAAATGAAATAAAAATTTATTCCAAACAAATTTAATATTCTTGGAAGTGACTAAATTGTTATATTATTTATATACTATATTAGTTTTTAAGCTTCTTCTCTTAAGTTTTCACATACATTGTCTTCAATTTTTCTCCACGGGGTACATTATGTTCTTTCTAATATTTTCTCTATCGTTCCAAATGACTTCTTCAGGGAGACAGGATGACTATACTTGCAAACGTTTCTAGCCAGGCGCGTTTAAAAATTAAAACATATCTGAAGACTTGTCATAGGAAAAATCAACTTTTACACATCCATTAAAACTACTGTAACTAATACTATCCACTTTAAAACATTCTGAAGTTAAATTTATTTTAAACCAATTTTTTTTCAATTCAATTATGCCACATAGATAAAAAATAATAATAATAATAACGATTTATTCATTTAAAAAAAAAGAGAGAATGACAACTTTTTTTATGTTAAGTTTTTAAGAACTGATAAGTTTTATAACGAAATATAAATTATTCATTATTTCCCATTCAGAAAGTTAAAATATTAAACAATTATATAATCTTTATATATACTCTTTATATAATGTACATTCATTTTTGCTAAAGCTAGTTACTCCATCCAAATGATACCATAATTCCCTAAGACTGACAAAACATAAAAGTGTTTCAAACCCAGATGTTTAAAATGTACGTGTGTATCTATTGGCAAACAAACTCTATTGGTTAACTCTTATGAGTGATTCCACATCAACAATTTAAAGTTTATCAACATCCTCTGGACACCTGTATATCGTACACATGGATTCATCGATGGAATGAAATTGATGTGGCGAGGTAACAATGGCGTACAATATAGCTAACAAGCTAAGCCATGATTTACAATCATCTATTGAGTGTAAATTATGACTTACGTGTTATTAATGATGATAAAGAAGTATTTTTGTGCAACTGAATGCCATTGTTCAATATTACTTGGTACGTCACATTATTGGTTGGCGTCACCGCATAAACCAAAATAACCTAAATATCTTAAATCAAGAACAGGCCGAGAAACGAAATTTTCAACGAGGCGGTGAGTATGGAGTGACTTGGCTAATCCTCAATGGCCAACTCGACCGCGATGTAATGGTCAATGAGTTCCACTCTTCGGTGGGCTCGCGGTTTCGAATTTACCCTCATTTCCTCCTTACTGATAACTTAGTAGTAATGGAGTTCGAAAATCATTTTAGAAAAAAATTATTTACAACTGTACACAGCTGGATGTAACAATTATGATGGGGAAATACTGACCATTTACTTTAATGGAAGCCACGATTGAACACACCATAATCTTCAGCGATTCCCAAGCTGCTATACAGACATTATCTACACCAGAGAATGAAGAATCATCCACTGGAGAAAAGTGTAGGAGCATGGAAACTATTATGGGGAAAAGAGGAAGGATTAGGCCTGCAATGAATACCAGGTCATTATGATGGTATATGGCAATGAATAAGCCGACAAGTTAGTAAAGTTCGGTTGTACAGAGAACCAGCCTGTTAGATCAGCAAGATTCATTGAATGCTCTTACTATAAGGACAGGACAAACGTTAAACACAAAGTCCAAGCCGAAGGTAATAAGTGTTAGAATTTTTTGAAGAAGGATGAACGAATCCTAACTTAACCATGCTTAGAAGAAATGAGAACCAAAACCAACTCTAGTTGGTCAAGTATTTTTGACATATATTTGCTTAAGGAATATAAAACAAGAGGGAAATGAATTCAAGGCAAATTTAGTGCTGGTGTACCAAATGTTTTCTTAAAACCTAATATTAAAAAACCAGCAACAAGGATAGCCAGACGGATTATTTGGAAACGACTCAATATCCGCCTAATAGAACTTACAATAGGACAATGGAATGTTTTATCCCTTTATAGACCGGGAGCTCTACAGAAGCTTCTAACACAATTGGACCGCTATGATGTTTACTTGGCTGCAATCCAAGAAATAAGATGGACAGGTCAAGGAGCCTCCAACAAGAAAATTCATACCATCTTCTACAACTGCGATGACAAGAAACACACCTTTGGAACTGGATTCGTTCTAAACAAGAAGATAAGTCAATTAGTTATAGTCAATAGGCTTTGAACCAATTAGCCCAAGGATCTGTTACCTCCGAATAAAAGGTAAATTTCACAATAACAGTATGGTTAGTGTCCATGCTCCGACTGAACCATCAGGAGATGATGAGAAAGATGCCTTTTATAATAGTCAGGAGCAACGGATTGATTCTTGCCCCAGAGCTGATGTTAAGATTATCCTGGGAGACTATAATGCGCAGGTAGGAATGGAGAAAGAATACATACCCACAACTGGTCTACACAGCATCCATGACCACACAAATGATAATGGGATGAGGATGATAATGTTTGCTGCTTCTAAAGGACTTGTGGTCGGCAGCACGATGTTTCCTCATAAAATACTTCACCTAGCATGGCACTCCAATGATGGATATACGTGTAACCAAATAGACAATGTGTTAATAAGTAGCCGTCACATCACTATTTTGGTGGATGTGAGAGCTTTCAGAGGCGCAAACATTGATTCTGATCACTATCTCACAATCGCCAGGTTCAGGGCCAGGCTTTCAAACATCAGAAATCAAAGTGGTGCACGATCACCAAAGATCAACACTGAAAAGTTGAAGGATCCGAAGGTTAAGCAAATCTTTACTTACAGCATGAATACCAAAATTAAAGATCTGTATCAGGCTGATAATATGGATCAACAGTGACAAACATGTGAGGAAACCATGGAGGAATTGGCAGTTGGTATGCTAGATACCAAAGGCCAACTAAGAAAATGTCCTGGTTTGATGCAGAATGCTAAAGAGTGACTAGCCAGAACAATTGTTGCTTATAGAACAATGTTACAGCGAAGGCATACACGAAGATCAGTGCAAGAATACAGATCCTGAAGAAGGGAAGAGAAGCAATTCCACCAGAGGAAAAAAAGGGCATGGCAGCGAACACGCCTCCAACAAATGGAAGACCTCCGGAACAGTAATGAGGAAAGAAAATTCTTCCAAGAAATTAATAGTAGCAGACAAATATTTAAACCTACAATAAATGCCTGTAGAGACAAAGACGGTAATCTCATCATAAATAGAATACAGGTTCTAGAACAGTAGCGGCATTACTTCGATGCCCTCCTAAATGACGGGGCAGAAGAAGGAAGAGGAGAATTAGAGGTGGCCCTAGGGGAATTGGAGCCATCTGATATGGACGACGTTTATGAAGTAGTAAGAGATTGGAAAAATAATAAAGCACCGGGACCAGATGGACTTCTTGCAGAACTATTTAAGTATAGAGGAGAAGAATTAGTAAAATTCCTCTATAATATAATAACGGATGTGTGGGAGAAATCCCTTGTCAATGAAGCGGTTATATGCCCGATTTACAAGAAAGGGGATGTGCTGGATTGTCATAATTATCGCGATATATCCCTCTTACCATGTGCTTATAAGGTGTTCCCTCGGATAATTTAAAAAAAACTGACTCCTTTTGCCGAGCAGAATATAGGAAAGTACCAGACAGGCTTAATGACAGGAGAGTCAACCATAGATCAGATATTCTCCATCAGAAGCATTCTGGAGAGGTGCAGAGAGTATAATATCCACACACACCATCTGTTCATAGACGTTCGAGTGGCCTATGATAGCATAAAAAGAAACGAGCTGTACCAGGAGCTTCTAGAAATGGGAATACCACTGAAGCTGATAGTCTGATTAGGGCTCCAATAAAGAAGGTGCAATGCACATTGCGTGTTCAGAGTGATCTGACTGACAGCTTCGAAACCTACAAAGGACTCGGACAGGGTGATTGCCTCGCAAGCCTTCTCTTTAATTTGGCTCTCGAATGTGCGGTACGGAAATCTGGAATACAAGTTGGGGGAACTATCTTCAACAGATCTTCTATGATTTTGGCTTTCACCGATGACTTAGATATTGTTGGAAGAAAACCCACAGATTCAAATAACGCCCGACGATCAGTCTCTAGATTGCAGCGGCTAGAGTGGGTTTAGAGGTTAACGAAGAAACAAACAAAAAACAAATACATGCACTCTGGCCCACAGCTAGATGTGAACGAACCATCACATTTTATAACTAGAGGATTTTCTTTTGAAAGGATAAAGGAGTTCAGCTATCTTGGATCGCAAGTAAACGCGGATAATGACATTCAAGCAGAAATACATTGCAGAATGCGTGGCAGCGGATGCCAGGTCTATCTTGGGAATCCGTAATTGGAGAGCAGCTGCAACCAATAGAGAGGACTGGCGGGCGAAGTTGCAGGAGGCCTTGACTCTGCAAGAGTTGTAGCGCCACAGATGATGATGATGTACCAAACCCAGGAGACCCGTACCACAATCAGGCACGCTGGAGTATGTGCATGTTTATGTTAAGACTGTTTACAATTCAGAAATGGGGAAAAATTTTCGTTCCAAATGATAAAGTTTTATAGAACTTTCTATATAGTTTTAAAAACATTATATAGAATAAGTGAACCTCAAGACCAAATGAAGGCTCAACTAACCAAGGAGACGGCGAAATTGCATAAAATTTCACTGTGCTTCACAGCTGCGTGTGGAGTCTAGGGATTAAAAGGAGAAAAAAATATTACACAAATTAAATTAATAATAAAAGTAGAACTTAATTATTTTATCAAGAGAATTTAAGAGACTGAATGCAAGTCTTTTTTCTATTATTTTAAACAAATTTTACTTATTTATATTAGGAAAATCATCATATTAGTAATACCCACACTTGTCCCTTCGTTTACATGCGCTATTACTCACTCATACACGAAATGTTTAAATGTTTAAGGGGTTAGAGCAGAACATACCTTAAACCTTAGAATAAAAATATTGATTCTACTAATACTTAATCTATAAATTATAATATCATCAATTTGTCGTAATAAAAAAAAATTGGAAAACAGCACCATCATTGATGAAGCTAACATGAGTTAGACTATTTTAATAGTGGACCATTTAAGGAGAAGGTACTCGCCAAGTATTCCACTACAATTCTTTTTAGATTACAATAACTATTTTTAAAAAATCTACTAAGCTCTTCCCCTAAAAACACATTTGCCCTGACATACTTCGGACTAGATTTATAAATAAATTTTTTTTAATTCCAAGGTAATTTTAAGTATGTGATCGTTACAATCATATGATCTCACAAGAACTAGAGAGTATTTGTTTTTATATTACTGATCTAAATTCTGTTGTGTTCAATAAGACAAAGATTTAAGTAAAAATGAATTTCTTCTCAATGTAGGGAGGGGAAAAGGGTGATGCGCACATCACACCGGATTTAGAAAATATATTTATCAGCTTTAAATAATGAATGATAAACTACGTTTACATAATTCATTAAAATAAAGAGGTATTTTAAAAGGTTTTTAAAATTAAAAAAAAAAGAAAAGAAAAAGAAAGGCTTTCTTACTGCTAAACCACATGTGTTGAAAACACATATGTTTTTATAAAATTACTACTCATAGGGAAATCCCCGAACAGTGTTCAAGCGACCAGACAGAAACATTATCAGAATACGTAGTATCTAAAGTTTACTTCAAATCAGCCAAGTAGTTTAAAAAAAGATACATTTCTTCCTTAGAATTTCTTTTCAATAAACGTAATTTGTACTACAAAAAAAAATCAACAGATACTAAGCAAATTTATCTAAACATGATAGACCGTCAAAGTCCTACAGACCGGACCAGAGTCCCTGGTGCGTCGGCGGAGCCTTGAATCATTTCCATAAAAATACCTGAGAGTTGTCAGCCTGAGTTGGATCATATTTTGAACACATATCCTCATTCAAAGCGAACATGAATCATCAGATTAACAATAAATACATGACTTAAGCTATTCATTGTTCACTATAACAAAGAATCCGAGTTTATTTAAAGACAGAATGAGAAATAAAAGGAATAAAGAACTAATGAGATGGTCCCAATAATATTCTATCAATACTCATCTCTTGTTAATTTGGGATTTTATAACATTTATAATAATTTGATGTTGTTTTTTTTTTTAAACAACCTTCATACTCTTAAATTAAAACAAAAGATTTTGTTTAATAAAAAATTATAAATCATTTTTCCTTTTAGTCATAACTTGATTATATTTAAAAGAAGAAAACAAGCCGATACAGAATAATATTTTTGTAAATCAACATTAATGATAATGTCAATAAAAAATAAATATAAATAATAACGTGTGCGTGCGTGTATATGAGAACATTTGCGGTCATTTTAGCTCAAAGACGATAGGTTGTTTGAAACTGACATTACTAATTTAAAATGTCTGAGATACACACCATTTTTCGCCGCTTGATAATTGATAGCATCTCTATGCCTATTCAATTTCAATGATAATAATAGATTAAATTTGAGTTTATTTCAAACCTGATTGTTCTATAATCAGATATACTGTTTCGTTTTTGAATATTACAATTTCGAATCTCTATATGCTGAATAAACGTTATTTAACTCGGTAAAGGTTGTGAAATATTTAGTTTAATCCATCGTTTTGTTACTTTAACTATCCTATTACAGTTCAGACTTAAAATTATCTACAGCTCTGGGGTAAATTCAGGAAATTCGCTACCACAATTTATTAAATTAGTCAAAATCTAAAATTTTCCAACAATTTTTACCTTATTTCCAACTTGAACTATGCCCTCTTCTGAACATTTTTTGAAAATTTTACCTCTCTAATTTTCGTTTATAAACTATTTTGAATATAATAACCTTTTTTGAGTATTGTTTTATCATAAGTTTTCCAGATTAAAGTAGGTTCTCAATTTTCGCAACTTTTGTTGGGGTTTTCAAATTATTGTAGAGAATGATAATATTCTTTTTCGTTCTATTACCATGCTCCTGTTTAAAGTAATCAAATGATAACTAACCGCTTTTTCAATAGCCAAGATATAATATATAATCAAAGAATGAAATGAAGCAGTAAAAATTACATACCTGCCCTCCAGTCATTGAGAAATGAACCAGTAAAGACCACACACCAGCAGATGATTGAATGCGTTGGTCATCTGTGATACACTAATAGTCATACTGTATGAAGGCGGGTTCTTCAAAGAAGGGTCATTGTTCCAATTTAATTAATAATTACTGAAGACTGCCATTCTGATTGAGCTCTTTGTTAGAGGCACTGGGGGCTAGTGACAACTGTGGCCATCAATAATAGCTCTAGGGATCTTGCTGCGAGGTCCTCCTTCTCCGAAAGATATTGTTATTGTAGTTCTGCAGTGGACAAGAAGTTGATGACTCTAGAGGGGCAATTGTCAGAGAGATGCAAAGAGATTTTCTTTGTAGTTCTCATGATATGGACAGTTAACTATAGGAAATTAAATAAAATTTAAAAATAATTATAATAATATTGGACAACAACCAAAAATGATACCTAACAATATATGTTTTTTGGTGTGCTGAAACCTTAAATGAACTCCATATTATTCCATCACTTTCATGTTTTTAGCAAGTTAATGACATGTAATGACAGCTTTTTAGCAAGAAAATCTGTCATATCCAACCGATCAAATAAAATATAAATTTTATGGTATAAAAAAAGAAGTTGAAATATACCAAACGGTACAAATCGGACTCCACTAGTTCAATTTGAATTTTAGATTTAAGGCAATATATTTTTAGTAGTTTAAATATACTCAAGTGGCTTTTTAGTGCTTTATTGCAAATGTATTCTATGTTGTTATAACATGAGTACAAAGAAATATAATCTCTCCGCCAAGTAAAAAAAATTGTAATTTTTTTTGTAGAGTTGTTAAGTGAGTAAACTTGTTAAGTACATACAAGTGAAAAAATATACAGACTATTAAATTCACAATAAAATTGATATATAATTAAGGTAAAAAATTTTGAATTGAAAAATAACTTCTTGTTCGGATTCAGCTACTGAAAACACTGTTATATACTAATTTCCAAAAAACAAAAAATTTAAACTTTTCAATTTTTCTTACTTGCCAGAGAGTGTGCATTGATTTTCAAATATTCTTAGACCTGATTGTAACCTTTATTGATTATGAATGCTTTGTCCAAATTCAATTTTGTAGTACTGTTAGAAAGACAAGTTGTTGTTTTTTTTTTATTCTGATGTTAACAATTGCATACATAATTTGCTATATTAGAAGGAAATAAAAAATTGCTAAAATAAATTTGAACAATTATAATTACATTGTCGGATATCTCAAACTCAAATTGTAGTAGTAGAGTCTGATTTGTGGCATTTGGTACATTTTAACGTCATTTTGATACTTTGGAAATTTGAATAGTTAAGATTCTCCTGATTTTTGGGCTACAAAACTGGCATTACATATTAATTGGCGAAACAATTTATAAATAATGGATGAAAACGCAGATTTATCAAATTTACAAAAGTTTATTTTTCCAGACCGGTGTAATTTAATGAGGAGATAAATATGGTCTGAATTCAAATAAAATTTACAAATCATTCGACTCAATTTATATAAATTTTGCATTTAAAATTTAAATAACATAGCATATTATATTATAAATATTATAGTGTAACTACACACTGTAAGGTACTTCAGGGACCTGTTAATCCTCTTCGTTGTATCAACTCATTCTTACTCCATGAAGTGAATATTATTAGGTAATAACAGATAGGATACCACCATTCAAGTAGTATTAGAAACAGGTGAATGATCATGCTACTTGTCTCATTGGCCTTATCTGACGGGGGAAATAGCTGAGTACCCGAGCAACTGGTTTTGTTGCTTCAATCCAATAGCTGTTGGAGAAAGTCGCTAAAGGGTTCTTGAATAACAGTGTTCACACAAAAAGGTACCGTTTCATCAAATAAGAATAATATTAGGTAATCCACTGACAAATGTTTAACTCTAGGAGCTTTCTGATTACAATAGGCATCAGTTAGAGGAGTGTGAAGAACATTAAAAGACCACTCAAAATGTTATAAACAAATTATCAGGATCATTAACCAACAAACATTAAGAAAAGAAAAATGTGACAGGAAAGAATTTCATGAAGATAAATTGCCATTCCAGACACTAGAATTGTTAGGAATTGGTAAAATTATTAAGGAACACAAAGAAACTATAAGTGCTTATGCCAACAGTTTAATATTAGACAAAAAAATATCATCGTAAATATAATAAAAGTGTCTCATTCATTTAAATGAGGTCATAGAAAATAACATTATGTTTGGAGGAAACCTGTAAATTTAATGTTAATTTTTTTTTTAATAATAAATCCACTGAGACAATCCTGGAAGGTACAATGTGCATTTTATGCTGCTATGATAGTATAAGAAACAGATACTGAAATATAAATTTCTCATTTCCAGCATAAGAAATTCGATTTACTGTTTAAGCCTCTATTAGCTAGTTCAATGACAAAAAATAATAATAATAAAAAGAAATATTATTATGAGTGTAGAGCTATTTTGTGTATTATATTTAAAACACTTTCGGGCTTATATTTCAATGGTTGTTGTGTTGGCCAAGGATGCCTTGACATTTACGATTTAGTCAACGCACATCTAAAGGTGGGTTAACATTCTACCGCTTATATAAACAATAACAATTATTCTCAACAATAACAATTATTCTCGTATCCAACATAAATAAAATAGTACCTAATTACTTTAGTAGTATCGAGGAACCAGATCGAATTCTAAACTGATTTGTTTAACAAAAAAGGTAAGGGTATTAAAATAGATAATGTGATATATATCGCCTTATTATCTTTTTTTAAAGTTTCTTTTTCTGAAAATTAAATATATTTTTTTTGCTTATTTATATTTCGTACTTATTATCCCTTTATTATTATTACCATATATTATTACTACTCATACTTCAAGATTAATGATTTGTCGTTTAAGAATAAAACCTACACAACGAGCCGGTCTTAATACATAAGTTTATCTAGAGAATTAGTTTTTTAATGAGCAAGCGAAAGCAGATAACAGATTCTGATGGAGTTGAAATAAGACTCTTTTCACACTAATCTCCAACTTTCTTAAATGATACCCCTACCACACTTGCCAAATCCGTTAAATGTTTAGGAGTCAAGTTAAACAATAAACTGTTATGCAACCAGCAAACCTATTTAAAATTAGGACGCTTAAGGTAAATACTGTGCCGAATGTTCCCATATTTTAATAATAAATCAACACTATTACCAAAAAATAAAATGATACTATACAAATCAGTACTAAGATCTATCATAACATATGCGTTTCGCATATAGAGCTTTAAAAAAAAAAAAATACGACAGGAAAGAATTATTCACATTACAAAATAATAACTAAGATACATTCAGAACCTTTAACGACGAAAATTTCGGATACTTAACTAGTTACAATTTTTGATGAACGTATTAATGAAATATTAGATTAAAAAGAAAGTAGGTGATAAAAGTTTATATGGATTAAAAGATGCCTACACGATCAGTCGACATGACAGTAAAACCAAAATTCTGGAACAGTGTACGCATCACACAGCTTTTATTTACCACTCTTCACACGCCCCCAAATTTTATGTAAATTGGTGGGCTCGTAATGAAGTTATCGCTTTTTTTTTTTTTTTTGAACAAAAATCAAAATACCAGGGAAGATGAGAATTATGAACAGATTTTTTTATTTTTCTGTTATAATAATTCTTATTTTAGGATTTCTTGAAAGGTGAATAACGAATGTAAATATTTTTCCTGCCAAAAATAGAATAGTTTAGTAAAATATAACTGTTAAAAAACTATTTATTTCTACAATGACATTGCGATTTTCATCAAAATCGTTTCATTTTCAATAAAATCGATAAAATGTGAATAATCGATTCTATAAATTGCCACTTTATCTCGCCATTACCTTCATGGTCCCACTGTCCTACTGCCCCACTATCAGTAAGTCCCTCAATTCCTGCGATCGACCTGATTAAAATGAATACTTATCTTGTGCTTCCCACTTTATAGTGAATAAATTTCTGATCATAACCCAAAGAGTTACTAAAAAATGAATTCTCAAATTAGGGGGTTCCAATTCCCCAGACCCTTAGCTTGGTTAAAGATGGCCTCGATTTTAATCAATTAATAAATTCTAATAAAAATAATATTTGTAACTACCAAAAATTTTAAAAACATTATTGTCACTCTAACTTTTAAATCGTAATTATCAAATAAATCAAACTATATAACCGAACGTTTGTCAAATACTAAATAAATATAAAATTGAGAAAAAAAAAAGGAATTAATAAATTTGCACTGACCTGTCATTGTTGAATTCGGCAGGAATTTTTACTTTTGTACCTCTTAGCACTAAATAATCATTTCATGAAAACAAATAAATTTAATTTACTCTTCAATAGAAATATATTTCAAAACGGTATAAATCTTGTTAAAAAAAAAAAACCTAGCTAACTCATGACTGAAAAATTCTACTGATCAAACTTTACACCACAAAATAAATTAAGAAAACAGTAGTGCTACATAAATGCAAACAGTTAATACAAAGATTTACAACCTCAAACTAAAACACAAATTAAACAAGACATTAAAAACAAGGAAAATAGAGTTATGTACTGATAATTTGAGGATTGGTAACCGTTATTATTAAAGGGACTGGGGTACGAATTCGGCAGCATTTGGATTAAGCAGGCTCATCTCCACTAGATCTTCATGTTGTTCCAAGTCGGCCCCATCCAAATTCGAATACTCGTTCAGATTCATCATCATCATTTCTTCTTCAAGCATTGCTTCCATGCAATCATCCATCAGTGCTTCTTCCTCCAATTGTTTCAAAACTTCTTCATCAAACTCTTCCTCATTTTCCATCCACAGGTATTCTGTAAAATCTGTCTTCAATGATGTTTCCTTTTCCTTCTTCTGTGAAGAAAAGGTTGTGATTTCTAATATCACTGGAGGAATAGTCATTATAATAACCTGAAAACAAACACAAGTTGTAAGACTAAGGGTTAAATCGAATAAATGACAAACAGATACATTTAAACAAAAAAATCTACAAATTTATACTAACCAATAACTTGTCAGCCATGAATCTTTCTAATGAAACCTGCCCTTCGCCACTTACTCTTTAATAAGACAAACAGCCAACAGTGTTGGCTGCAGCTTTTCGGACTTAAGATTGAAATGTAGAAAACATTTCATTTTCAATACAAAACCAGTTACCAAACTTCTAAATTTAACACGAAAAGTGTAACGAAAATTTCAAATTACGTAAGTGACGCCATTTTGATTTCGAAAAACAATATGTTCACGTGTTTTTAAATACATGGTATGTTTAAGCATCATACAAAAAAACAATGCTATTAGAACATGAGCAACGAATAAAATCTTAATGTACAAACTTAAACTAAAATAATTCAACAAAACAATTAAGCATTAAATGTTTTAAAATATATAATATGGTGACATATCTATTATGAATTAGTAATATAATACACCACTTACAAGGATCATATAAAGTTAAAAAGTAATTTTTAATATTAGCAGTAATTACTCATTTTTTTGTGATGTAAACAAAGTTACCTTCTTCGTAATTATAAATAAAGGAACACAAACTAGGGCTAAAAGAGCGGGTTATACTACATGTTAGCAACCTCCTATTTTAACCAGGGTGAAATTAATCCTGCTAAGATATTCTTATATGGGTCTACCACGAAATAAAAGAGGCTATAGCCTCAACACACTCGATCACCACGAACTCTCTACGTGAAACTATAATTATATGGCATATCATACAGAGCCGGGGTTAGCTTTTCCCAGCCAATATGTAAGCTTTAACTGCGGTGTACTCCATATTATAAACAAAAAAATCCTCCTCCTAGACTCGACGATCTTGAGAAATAGTCTCCCCTAAATTGAGAATTGCTTAGAATTAGTAATGTCTGCTTAAATAGGGGATCATTCCTAAAAATGAAATTCCTGAAACTCCTCTACAGGGATGAAGGCAAGGATAAAAACCTAAATGTCACATAGACCAATAGGATTCCTTCCTGCGATGAGTTCTTGGAGAACGGAATTGTAATTAGTTTACTAATCATTACTTTTTCCTGCTAAGTGTAACGAGATATGTTGAGAATAGATCAGAGAGTTATGTCAAGCTTCTGCTCTTTGACATCCCCTGCCTTCGAGATTGAGCGGTGGCTAATCTTGTTCCAGTAGCTGCAAATGTATGATTCTTATAATTTATACGATCTCACGAGCTACCTCCAGGAAAGGACATAATATTTATACATTTGGAAATGAAGATTATAGGCAGGCGTTATGAGGTAGATGCTTACATAGAGAGATTATGCCCTGAGGGATGCATGGTTCTGTCCTATGGAATCATGCTTTACATGAGTTACTGGAAATGTAGTAAGGATTTCTGCCACTGCCTACATAAAAGACCAGGTATTGTGATGGTCCCCAATTGTAGAGCTGACTGATGCAACTACCTCGTAGAAAAATAATGTTAGGGAAAAAGTCAAGGACAGCTGCTACCAAAACACAATTCATCCTCCAAAGGAAACACTCAAGTGAGGCGATAACCTACCTAACTTGTGTTAGGTATAGGACTGAATGTGATGCCACACAGTGAAAATCTGGCAGAAAGGATGGCCCTAGCAAGAATGGTTTAAAGAGCACTCTGTAGCCTGAGGTCACTATTAATGGTGGGATACAGATAAATGAAATATAATCTTGAAAACAAGATTATAGGAAGGCAGAAGAACGTTCCCTAATGTTTTATTATCTCAAAGGGTAATTTGTACTGAAACTAGTGACCTGGGCAGAATAGCTTGCAGACATTTTTTAAAATAATTTATATGAGTGTAAATTTGTTTTTAACGTATGTTATTTATTAATAATAATGTTAAGTACTAAAATTGTTAAAATCAATGTATAACAAAAGCTGTTTTACAATAGATTATCCTTGAGGATGGTCGAAACATTGGACTTTTGAGAAAATAAAGAATGTTTTGAGACTTTAATTTGGACATAATTTATTTTATTTAAACAGTAATAATCCGTCTCAAGAGATTAAAAATATTATAAATAAAGTAAAATAATTTATATTTATTTTTAAGTTTAATATAGTGAAAACCAGTGTTCAAAGCACCAGACTTCATTAAGGGACAGATTTTAAATATGTATAAGTTTTATTACCCAATACTCAAAGTGGGATAGATCACTCTGGTTCTCAACACCTTATAAGATATAATATAATGAATTCATAATAATAATAAGATAATGGATTCATTTGTAAGGAAAAAAAAGTATTGTTATAAATATTTTTTGTTAAAGTAACTGAGATTTTGCATCTATTTTAAGTTTTTAGATATTTAATATTTCTATAATGAATTATTACTAAATATTAAATATTTTCAAGACACCTATTCTAAAAAGACAATTCTTTCCAGCACAAGAACTGTTCAGGAGACAAAAGGATGGGATGTTTTCAGAGTTCTCCCTCCGAAAACAGATTCGGGTTCAATGGAAAATCAAGCATGTCTCGAATTCACAGTAAAAATTTTAAAAATAATCGCATATCTTGTCACATTCACCATAGTTCTTATCAGTGGTGTTATGGCAAAACTATCAGTTCTCTTCATTACTTCCCAACTACGACCTGACAGAGTGGTGAGCTATTGTAATAAGGATTTAGGTATGTTTTGTTTATTAATAAATGAAATATGTTATCAACTTATCAATAAACGATTATTTTATGTTATTTGATATTTATAGGAAGGGATAAGCAATTCATAGTCAACTTACCTCCAGAAGAACGAGTAGCCTGGTCATGGTGTTTACTCTTTGCTTTTGCAATCCCCGAATTTGGAACATTCATTAGGTCTCTCAGGATATGTGTCTTTAAATCTTGGAAGCGACCTCCATTTATGGACTTCCTGTGGATCTTAGCAATGGAAACTCTTCATGTAGTTGGTCTTGCTTCTTTATTCCTTATTATATTACCAGAGCTGGATGTAGTAAAGGGGGCAATGCTTACCAACTGTGTTTGCTTCATACCGGCTTTGCTAAGTAAGTAAAATACAAGCTTCTAATGATTATACATAGAATGTAGTATGTATAAATTATGAGTAAAAAAAGAAGTATTACACAGATTTGAAGTAAACCTATTGAATTTTATAGGTTTGCTATCACGAAACACTAAGGGTTGTACAACAGGCTCAGAAAAGACTGAAGTATACATGAAAGCTGTTGTTGATGCAGTTGCATTAGGAGCACAGGCTACAGGTTTTGTTGTATGGCCCATTCTTGAAGGTCGAGAACGTCCAAATCTTTGGTTAATACCTGCTACTTTATTTTGTATATCATGTGGTTGGTGGGAAAATTATGTTTCCAAACATTCTGTATTGGGTAAGTACCATAGACTTTTGTTTCAATTCTGAATAATATATTGTGCTTGATAATATATTACTTATAATTTTATTATTTGCAATATTAGTTTTATTTAGTATAGCTATTGAATTAATGAATCTTGGTCTGCTCCTATAAAAACCTCCATGTACCTCTAATTGTGTGCTACAGTTGCATTTGTCCCTACCTAGAGAGTATGGAAGAATTCTACTGTACTAACCAACGCAACCCTCTAACAAAGGATGCTGTGCATGCTTATATGTGCAGTGTAACCTTTCAATTTCAATAGATAGGAAATTATTCAAATAATTATATCATTATCTCATAGAAATATATAATAGTGAGTACTATGTCAGGCCGTAACTTCCTCTAATAACAATTATCACCTTTCCCTGGCTTGTGCTTTATGCTATCCAGTCTTGTAAATCAGCATGATTTCTCTTGGTCCGGAGGTCATCCACAAAAATCTGACCAGAATGAAACTGAACATCGTTCTCTCCAATCTCAGTAGGGAGATTTAAATATTTTGGACCATAATCCGTGTCTTCAACACTGGGCGCATTGGATTAGGCAAGTTGGATCAAGGTTTTATCTTTTTGACTCTTGATAAGGATTCATTTGATGAATCCAGAGAGAATTAACGTCTATTTACCAATTAGTATACTTCTCTCAATCTGTTCAATTTTATTATTGGTCTAGAGTAGAAAGCCCAGACATCTATAAAAATTTGAATGTTCTCCATATTTATTTATACTGGCCAACCACAACTGTAATCTCCTCATCCGGAATCTGGTGAACCTAACTATATGTTTTTGTCAATATTGATAACTTGTTCTCTCCAGTCTACTGTTGGTTTTACAGAGTGAAAACCATATTGGTAATGTGTAATCAAAGATTTCTTCAAAACAGAATGAAATGGTCTACAGTACAGAACAGTGAAAAGTACCTATCTTATAAATAGAAGGGAGCAGAGAAATCTGATCGATTAAATTAATATTAATTATTTTATTAAATAAACTAATGTTAGTGAATTAATATGCTTGATTATTTAAATATGATCTACAGGTTTTATGAGACCTCTCTGGAAGATAAAAGAAAGACTAAAAAGGACTCGTTATTTCACATATATTTTTATGTCTACATGGAAAATTTTTAGTTTTCTTATCTTAATTCTGGTAGCAAGAATATATAGAGGAGAAAATATAAATCATTTCTTCTCACTATTTCATCGGGGTTTTTCTGCTCATAAGATCAGAATTACAGAGGTAAATCTTTCTGAATTATTGGTATAAATTACAGCAGTAAAAAAAACTAAATTTTTTACATTTTATCTTGGATTTCTATATTGTATCCATATTCTTTGTAGATAAGACCAACTTTTGGCAGTACAAGTCTTCCAGATTTAGCAAATGTGACACCAACAGGAGAAATAGTTGACATTGATGCTGAATATGACACAGCAATTTATATACTTCTAATCCAAATTGTTGCTGCCTATCTGTGTTATATATTTGGTAAATTTCATTGGATTTCTAATAATATTTACTTTAAATATAGAAAAATATGAATATAGCTAATATTAATGAATTAATTTAATTTAACAGTTTTGAATACTTATTAATATCTATTTACATTTTCTTAGGTAAATTTGCTTGCAAAATTGTTATCCAAGGATTTAGTTATGCTTTCCCAGTAAATTTAACAATACCAGTGACTATATCACTTTTGATTGCTTTATGCGGCCTCAGGCACGATGATCCATGTTTTTTTCAAGGCATGATACCAGATTACCTATTCTTTGAATCGCCACCAGTATACTTCTTGAATGATTTTATTTCAAAACAGGTTTGCTATATTAGTTGGCTTTATTTAAGTAAATAGTACATTTTATACTATTAAATTACTTTATAATAAGATTTTACTAATAGTTTTCAAGCTCTATAAATATAATAATAATAATGAACAAAAATCTTTTAATTACACAGCATGCATGGATTTGGTTACTTTGGCTGCTATCACAAACTTGGATAACTCTTCACATATGGACACCAAAATGTGAGAGGCTAGCAACTACTGAAAAATTATTCGTATTGCCTATGTACGATTCACTTCTGATTGATCAATCACTTGGGTTGAATAGAAGGAGGGAAGAAGAAAAAGATGTAAAAACAGAGGTGAGAATTTCATAATAATCATTGACCAGTATGTTATATTAACATTTTATGTTGATTTATTAGATGGGCATTGCTGATTTTAGTTATTTTATAAAAATCTAAAATATCATTTGATAACAGATAAGGTATTCTTGATTTACAAGCATTGTATTTATTCAAATATCTATTCTAATATTGCAGCTCAGGTATAAGAAGGTTTAAATTTATTTTTGCATGTAAATACTCACACTGCAGAAGGTAATTTTAAATAAATTTTATTAATACACATTACTTCTGTTTACCATTTAAATACTTTTTTGTTTCTATTCAAATCAATAAGACTATTGTTTCCAACATATATCATTTTAGGAATTAGCAGAAAGAGAAAAGGATCCTGATGAGTATTACGAAACTATATCTGTTCATACTGATGCTTCCTCAACTACTCCTAAAACTGTCAAAAAGTCTGATAGTATCACTAGAATTTATGCTTGTGCTACAATGTGGCATGAAACACTAGATGAGATGATGGAAATGTTAAAATCTATACTAAGGATGGATGAAGATCAATGTGCACGAAGAGTAGCCCAGAAGTATTTAAGAGTAGTTGACCCAGATTACTATGAATTTGAAAGTAAACATTTTTAAGATTCAATTTCTTATTATTTCCTTTCCTAGAAGTTTTATATTAATTAATACATATATATTTTTTTATGTTAATAGCTCATATATTCTTTGATGATGCTTTTGAAATTAGTGATGTAAATGATGATTGGTCACAAGTAAATCGTTTCGTCAAACTTCTTGTTTCCACTATTGATGAAGCAGCATCCCATGTTCATGAAACCCACATTCGAATTAGACCACCTGTCAAATATCCGACACCTTACGGTGGAAGACTTGTTTGGACTTTACCTGGTAAAACAAAAATGATTGCTCACTTAAAAGACAAAGCAAAAATAAGACACAGAAAACGTTGGAGCCAGGTAGATAATATTCAATTAGTCGGTAACTTAAAAAAAATAACCAATTAAATAAAAGAACATAATAATGTTATTTAAATAAAACAAGTTGCTTTATGTTTTTTTTTTTTAATAGGTGATGTATATGTACTATTTACTTGGACACAGACTAATGGAACTTCCTATATCTGTCGAAAGAAAGGAAGTTATGGCAGAAAATACATATTTATTGACTCTTGATGGGGATATTGACTTCCAACCACACGCCGTAAGACTTCTAATCGATCTCATGAAAAAAAATCGTAATTTAGGAGCTGCTTGTGGTCGGATCCATCCTGTTGGTTCTGGTAGGTTATTCATCATAAAATGAAATAATTGTATTGAATGTTTATTCCATTGACCGAGGTATCAATTTCAGGGCCTATGGTATGGTATCAGATGTTTGAATATGCTATTGGTCACTGGCTGCAAAAAGCAACTGAACACATGATTGGTTGTGTACTCTGTAGTCCAGGATGTTTTTCACTATTCAGAGGAAAGGCACTTATGGATGATAATGTCATGCGAAAGTATACAATCAAGTCTGGAGAAGCTCGGCACTATGTTCAATACGATCAAGGTAAAAAAACAATTTTATGTCAAGATTTGAAAAATCAAGGATTAAAATACATATCATTCTGGCAATAAAATTATTATAATCTATATATTATGAATATCATTCAACATTTTTCTCCAAGATTACAAACAGAGACGGTGGTGCCTGAGTGTGTTAAGGCACCAACTTAGCATTCTCGTGTCAGAAATGGCACTGGTTCGAATCCAGCCCGGTCTGGTTGGCAGACACACAAAATAAAGCTCAGTCTTCTTAACCTGGCTATTATAGGTTGGTAAACTGTTGGTAAATAATCCATCTTTCCTGTTATTAGTTGGAGAACATAGGGATATTAAACTCAAAACATAAAGAAACATTAATAAATAACAGAAAAAAAAGGTTGATAAAATATATTTGCATATTTAGGCGAAGATCGTTGGCTCTGTACACTGCTTCTTCAGAGAGGATATAGAGTAGAATACTCAGCTGCCTCAGATGCCTACACACATTGCCCTGAAGGTTTTAATGAATTCTACAATCAGAGAAGAAGATGGGTGCCTTCCACAATGGCTAACATAATGGATCTTTTAATGGACTACAAAGCAACAATACGTATCAATGATAACATTTCCCTTCCTTACATTTGGTACCAAGTATGTAATTCTATTTAGAAAAATAGATATACATAAAATAACTTATTTCATAATGGAATTTTCACAGTTCATGTTGATGGGTGGAACAATACTTGGCCCAGGAACTATATTTCTTATGTTGGTTGGTGCGTTTGTAGCAGCTTTTAAAATTGACAACTGGACCAGCTTTTATTATAATATCATCCCAATCATGTTTTTTATGTTAGTTTGTTTTACATGTAAAGCTGATATACAGGTAAAATAATATGCATCATAAAAAAAAAAATTTAAGTATATTGTTATAGCACTCTATATTTTAAATATTCAATAAATTGATTGATTGATTGATTTTGCCATTTACAGTTACTTTTGGCACAGATGTTATCAACAGCGTATGCCATGATCATGATGGCTGTCATAGTAGGTACAGCGTTACAATTGGGAGAGGATGGTATAGGTTCACCATCAGCAATATTTCTTATATCAATGACGGGATCAATGTTTATAGCAGCCTGTCTTCATCCACAAGAATTCTGGTGTATTGTTCCTGGATCAATTTATCTCCTTTCAATCCCTTGCATGTACTTGCTCCTTATTTTGTATTCAATAATCAATTTGAATGTTGTATCATGGGGAACAAGAGAAGTCCAAACCAAGAAAACAAAGAAGGTTAGTCTTACAATTAAATTACCTCTAATCAAAAATCTATATTATATGTTTTCTTAAAAATAACTCTTCTAATTCAAAACAGGAACTTGAGGAAGAAAGAAAAGAGGCAGAAGAAGCAAAGCGCAAAGCTCGTCAAAATACATTACTTGGTTTCCTTCAAAATGTACCTATGCCAGGAGATAATGAAGAAGGATCGATTGAGTTCTCTCTTGCTGGACTTTTCCGTTGTATGTTCTGTACTCATCCTAAACCAATTGATGAAAAACAACAACTACTTCGAATTGCTGAAACCCTTGAGAAATTAGAAAAAAGATTGGATGGCATTGAAAAGTAATATTTGTTGTTGATTTATTTTCTTTTTAGTATTTTATAACATTAATACTACAAAACATTTTACTTCCAATAATACATAATACATTAAACATCCTAATTTTTTTTTTCAGAGTGGTAGATCCACAATGCCAGGTGATAAGCAGGAAGAGAACAACATCAGCTAGCTCTAAAGACCATAATTTAGTGGCTTTGACAGAAGAGCAGGCAGATGACGATAGAGAATCAGATGATAGTGATACTGCCTCAACAGGTGAACAAATTTCCAAGTTAGTTAAAAAAAATAAATGAAAATAATTATATTACATCAGCTGTTTCTGCAGGAGAGCCTAAAGTTGTGCGAAATGATGATATAAATCCATATTGGATAGAGGACAAAGAATTGAAGAAAGGACCAGTTGCCTTTCTTTCAGCAAATGAAGTCCAGTTCTGGAAAGATCTTTTGGATAAATATCTATTTCCCATTGATGATGACAAAGTTGAAAGGGTAATGTATACAAATTTTATAGAAAGCACCAAAATTATATTAATAACTGTAATTTCACTTATTGCATATATTAAATAATTAATTTTTATCAGACTATATAAAAGGTAAAAATATAACAAAACTTATTTTAAAGACTTTAAATTTAATTCTTACAGGATTTGTGTTGAAGACAAAGAATTCGTCTAGGAAATAATAATTTTTTATTGTTATACTTATATGCAAACTCATATTAGTACTTAAAGTAAACCCTCTGAGGAAAATTATATTATTTAAATTAAAGATTTCATTAAAACAATCAAAATTAATTAATTAAGCTTAAATATCTTTTGAATATGTGGTTTCAATAACTATTGAAATGTTAGGTTCATAGTTGTAATTCTAGTAATAGTAGTTGGTTCTATCAATTACTAAAAATCATATAAAGGAAAGAGTAATTAGCAGATATTAAAAAAATAAAATAAAAATTGATTCAATTTAATACAAAAAAAAATCATAAGATCTCTGACATTTAAAATAAATTCAATTAACCAAGATGTTATATGTATATAAAATAAATAAATTTGTTCTGAATTCTAATTTACTTAAAAGGTAAAAGTTAATGAGTTCCTAGCTAATTATAGATTGATTGCCATGATTTGTTGTTCTATTGAAATGGTATTAAAAAAAAAAAAAATCTGTTTAGCATTACTGTTCATCAAATGATTATGGTAAAGCCTAACATTTTAACTAAATGTGAATGGCTGGTTCAGAAATCTTTAAGTAAGCTTCTTCAGCAATTCAATTATGGAATAAAGACAAATATGGTAATCAAACTAAAATGCTAATATTATTTAAAATAAAATTAAGATACTTTATAGTTGTATACATGGGCTAGTTAGTGAAGAGAAAATATCTCAGACACAAGTAGCCTAGAATTAAAACAAATTATTAGTTTCATGTACCTATTACCAAGGGAAAAAAAATTTGAACTTCATGACCAATTGCTTATAAATAAAATTAAAGAAAAATTGTTTCAGGTACCAGTCTTCTAGAATAATTTATATTCTATTCATGCAGCTTTTCATTCTCACAGGAGCATGAGTATTTTTAGGATTACTGAAGTTTTCATAGAAATGGAGATTATTTATTAACTTTGCAGAATGCTAATTATTAATTGATGATTAGGTTCAGTTTAGGACTACAGTTACATAAGTTGGGTTTTTTACGGCTAATGTAAATTTTATCGATCCAAAAACAAATTTTTAGTTTTAAAGGGTGTTAATTAGAAATTCATTAATCAATTTTATTCATATAACGGTAAACCAATTTTCAAGACCACTGAGATTTCAGAAACATGAGGATCCTAATAAGGCTACTATCTGGGAATAGCTTACTTTTCATAAACTAATACAGTACAACAAAAATAACTAGAAAATAAAAATAGTTAAGAATAAATATAAAACAATAATAATATTTTTAACTGATTGATATTAACCCACAGATAGCTTCAAAATTGAGGATTTTTGCTATAAGAAGGTTGCTCCTAAACGTGAGATTTTGACCTGAAATAGATCGATCAAAATCAACTACTCATTTCATGAATGGGAATCGAACCCATGATTCAACTGAACTAAGGACATTTAACACAGCATAGGTTATTCATTTTAAAAAAAATCTTAATAAGAACAATTTAACTCAAAAGTATGAAGTAACATAGAGCAAGGATGATTGCATTTTAAAAACTAATATCCAAATAGAACATATTATTTGGGTATAGTTACAAAGTGTCATAATTATTGGTCACTACAACATAAAATTGATATAACTGTTCAAGAAAAGTGAAGGAAATATTTTTAATGAGGGGTTGTAAACCTTACTTAACAAACAGCTGCTACAATTAACCAATATGAAAATATTGCTTAATTGTAGCAGTTTTATTGTTTTCGAAGTGCTAACTGGGTTGACGGTGCCCTTGTTTGCGCCGGGTATCTTTGTTCCAGGCCAGGATAGCTAAGGATCTCATCGAACTCAGGAACTCTTCTGTATTTGCATTCTTTATGATTAATGCCCTATTTGTTCTCATTGTTTTCCTTCTCCAATTGAATAAGGAACTTCTTCACGTGAAATGGCCTTTTGGTGTGAAAACAAACATCACATACAACGAAGTAACACAAGAGGTGAGGGGCATAAGGTGCGGAGGAGAGTGGGGCAGTCTAGTCTCGGTTCCCATCGGTCCAACAATGTTGGAAGGTCCATCCTTAATCATTAACTGATCAAATTTAGCTGCTTAAAATTAATTTAAGACCGACATACCAAGACGCCAATTGCTCTCACTCTCATCCGACAAAAATTAAATATTTTGTTTTGTTATAATTTTTTTTCAGGCAAGAATTGCTGCTGATCTGAAAGAGTTGAGAAACAAGTCTGTCTTTGCATTTTTCATGATGAACGCACTGTTTGTTCTCATCGTATTCCTTCTGCAGTTGAACAAGGACAACATACATGTTGAATGGCCATTCGGTGTGAAGACAAACATCACCTATGTAGAGGAGACAGCGGAGGTATTCCCCCTGTGTCAAAAGCATGGGGCCTCCAGATTAACATGCTCGGGGTGGTTGTTATCTTCCTCTTCTTCTATTTCTTCTATTCTTTTCTTCTTCTTTTCCTTACCTATTTCTTTATTCATCTCCTTCAAAATGCAGAGATGTATATACCACTCATTCTCAAAAATATTATTTCAACATGTACACATATTCCTGTACATGCTTACATCCAACAAACTACAAATTCAATAACTGGAATACTTTTTTTTTTTTAATTTTAACTTTAACTGAGTTAAAGTTCACTTTTCTCATACCTATGACTGATTAAAACTCTTAAATATTGATAACACACAAGTTGTAAAGTAGCATTCTCTACATGCATTTGATTCATCATGATATTTTATTTAAAACAACATTTTTGATTACTCCTAAATAATTATTTAAATTAATTCTTGAAAAATCTGAGGTAGTAATACATTATTAGTGATACTTATAAAAAAAAAAAAACGAAATTATAAATAAAATATATATTTAATACCTAACAAGCCCTTGCTAAATTTTTATCAAAAACGGCTAGCTTTGAACTTTTCTGAATTGAGCTTTATAGATGGCCCTCAAAAATTTATTCTCTAATCATATAGAACAAAAAACAATACATTTAATATAAATGATAGTTCTTTATAAAAAACATGTTTAATAATTGATTCTTTTTCAAATTTATTCAAGTCATTTAGTATCTCTGCTATCATATAAATGTAAATTTACAAACGCATTTATCCAACCTTCTATGGCTTGCTTCCTGAATTATTACTTCTTTCTATACCATTGAACATCCAGGAAACATACATATAGTATAGCATATTTAAATGTGTCCACTAACAGTATTTCCACTCACACAGTCTTTGAGAATGTACACATGTAAGGTGACTGTCCACCTAAGTGCACAACATGAATGTCGCATGAAGTACTTTAACACATTGCCATGACTAAATTCCAAAGCTGTGGCAGTTTTATAAATGAGAAAAATCATTAAACATACTCTTCTAAACACAGAAACTCAAATCATCTTAAGAGACTTTCTCAAATTTTTCTATTCATGTATTTTTATAAATATACTAGTCACACCAACTGTGTAATTGGCCTGGTTTTTTATTAGTACGTTTTCTTGCAGAAATTTGGAAAATTATAATTATTAAAGATATATGTTAACAAATATCATAATTTACTGACCTTGTTTCTCATTTCTAAGCTTTTCTATAAACTTTATGAATCTTTAATTAGTAAAGGTATACGTTAACAGATATCATGATTTACTTAGGAGTTCAGCTAATTGACCAATGCTTCTAATAGGAGCATTATTCTTTTTTTAACTGATCATATATTTTATTTAATTGAAAGTATATAGTGATTCCATAATACTAATATATACTTTAATAATCAAATATAGCAAATTGGCAGCTATTAATGCAAGGTACTAATTACAAGCTAATATTGAATGGTAAACAAAACTTCAGTTAGACCTAGTGAGTGAGGTATACAAATGACCTCAAAGCTCTCTGATTTATCAATTTTTATAAATTGTAATTTACCGTTCCCAGATCAATAAATATCAAGAAAACTTTGATAATTTATTGACCAAATATTTAATGGTGATTGTTACAAAAATTACAAGATTTTCATTCACAACTAATATTGTATAAAATTTAGTTTTGTTATATTTACTTGATTTGAGTTTCCAAACTGAATTCATGTTTTCCATTTTAATGACTCATTAAATTATACTTCATAAATGGTTTCAATATCCTTCTTAACAGAATATATGAATTGTTATCTCACTATTTCATTCACCAACATTAACTATTCATTTTACCTCATTTCATTTCTTTCATTGGCAATCATTCCCATACTACCTCTCGAGCCGTGCAGGTCGAAGAAAATCTGCCACATCTCCTGAATTGGAATGATAACTCGATAACATTTTATGTATCATCAGTGACTTTAGTAACATGGTGATTGGTGTATATGTTATTTTGTAAATGTGATTAACGCAATTGTATATACAATTAAATAAATAGATATATTTTTTCAGAAAGCAGATTTTAGCTAAATATTTCTTAGAGAATATTATCTGGTGCCATTTTAAATAGATTAGTTGTTATGTAATTTAGTATTACTCATATCTATGTAAATTTATAAATAATGTATATTTGGTATGTAGAAGCCATTAATGTTGAATCTGCATGTAAATACAGTTTTTTCTGTTAATTAGTTGCACTTTTAATTATTTATAAATAGATTGATAAATGTATATACTTCATATTATATGCATTAGATAAGTATCATTAAGTGTTCCATAATCATTAAAGCTCAAAATGTTGATAAATTCATGCATAAATGCTACCTGTTTTGTAGGTTACAGTTAACAACAAAAATTTCCAAACAATTTTTATTATTGTGTCTAACTAATTTTATTTGATTATTATTATAAATTAAAATTTGTCTAATGGTTTTAAAATGTGAGATTAACAGTTCTTTACGAATTTCTGAAATCAGAATAATCACTAATGAGTAAACTTTTTAAGATATCATCTATTGATATCATCATGTGAAGTTGAACAAATTATAATTTTTAGGAATCAATTAATTTTCCATTTATACCATTACTTATTATTCATTCAAAAACAACTTTTTATGTTAATAAACAAACAAATTTTAACTTTTGGAAATTTTTGTTACTATGTGACATAAAATTTTATTTTTTATATGAGTGCTATCAAAAAGAACTATGCCACAAAATAAATTTTTTGTTGGTGATCTCAGAATATACTCGAAAGCGGGCCTTCGAGAAAGTGATTCACTGAATCCTTTCTAAAAATCTGATGCATGAGTGAACTAGAGATAACAATAAATCATGAGAGGAACTAAGGAGTGTTAATGAGAATTTAAATTTTGAGAAATTTGAGAGTAAAATTAATAGAGTTATGTCAAAACTGAAATGCAGTTCTGTTGGATATTTAATAGAGAAAAATAGAAATGAATTTTTAAAACTTCAAAATAATAATTTTGGAGAAACAATAATGATAAAATGGAAATAGTCAGCTAAAATACAAAAATTGTATGCAATTGCTGTAGCTGAACAGAAGAGTGGACCATTATACTAGCATGCATGGAATAAAATCATTAGTGCGGCGGCAATGATGACAAATCCCTGGGACTAAATTTATATTATCCTAGAAACATGAAAATGAAAATAAAACTCAAAATACTTGAATTTTGAACAATGTGTAATATCCAAATGTGGTAATTTCTTACTTTTTGTAAGAATAGACCATGAAGAAACCTATATCAATTCTTTTTGCTAAGATAAATATACTTTTTTCTATGGTCTAAACAGTCTTATAATTAGAATAATGTAACCTACAAAACTATATTTGAAAAATAAAATTAATTTTAATTGCTAACCAAGATTCATTTATTTATTTATTTTTATTTTTTGTTGCTTCTTGGTCTAGAAAGTTTCATTTAAAGTTATTATAACATTTTAATTTTTTAACTTCACAAATTTGATATAGGTAAATGATTTATGTTATAATATCAAAGCTGATCATGTCATCTGGTTACCTTTCCAAAATGTTCAGTATTCATTGATTGTTTAAAATTATTTTAAATAAGTTTTAAAACATCCTATACAAAAATATAAGAAAAACAATCATTAAAGAACAGGAACCCCTATTGTGAGTTTAACTGCTCTACAACCATCTTTTGGTTATAAGAAATGGAATAATGTGGATGATTCAATTTTCCTGCTTAGCGATTTTAAATCAAGTACAAGCAAATGAAAATGTTTAAATTAATTAAAATAAATGATTGATGATTAGTTTATATTAAGTATTTTAGTATTATTTTATAATATGATATCCTTTATCAACAAAATTTAATTTTTTTTTTTCCCTCCTCACCCTTTTTAGGTTCTTATTTCAAAGGAATATCTGCAATTGGAACCAATTGGTCTTGTGTTTGTATTTTTCTTTGCCCTCATTATTGTAATCCAGTTCACTGCTATGTTGTTTCATCGCTTTGGAACAATATCACACATACTTGCATCTACAGAACTCAACTTATGTTGTAACAAAAAGGTATGTCGATATTATTGACAGCATCTTAATATTCTTAATGTCATTTACAAAACTTTTAAAAAAAAAGAAGGAAATTATATAAATAATTATAAACTCATTTATTAATAAAGAAATATGTAACTACTCAAAATATGAATTAGCCATAACTTTTTAGTATCTTATAATAAAAACTTTTTAATCATATAAGGATAGATTTTAATAAGTAATAAATACAACTGTTCTAGATAAACAATTATTATCACTATCATTAATTCAATAATTAAAAATAACATATAAATTGTTTTGTTTTTTAACTAAAAAGAGTGCATAAAAGAAAAAAATAAGAGCATAAAGAATACAAAAATTAAAAATTTTAAAACAACCATTGGATAATTACTAGGTGGATCTACAAGAAATTCTAAAATTAAAATGTTAAATTTATATGAATTAGAAATAATACTTTCTGGTTTGAGTATCAACATATGGGAAATTTTAAAATTATGGGTTATTTTGAACTTAATTTTTTTGAAGAAAATATCCCCCAATTTTTACCATCTTTTTCATGTAGTTTACTGTATGGGTATTGAGCCCCTTAGCAACTCCTTGAAGCACATACACATATTAGTAAATATCTTGTAACATTGATAGAAAGTGAGAAATGACAAGATTAACAATTTTTAGTTAAGGACTTGATCAAATTTTTGTTCTCAAATTAGTGAGTCCATAGATGGGCCTAATATATTCTCTCCCAAAAAAAAAAAAAAAAATTGATCTTCTTGAGACAAATAGCTTAACACAGAAGCTGTGAAACGCAAAATTACCTATATGTTTACAATGACACACATTTTAATTTTTGTCATTACTATACCACCCATCACTAATTTCATTTTTATTTTTAAGTCACTTGACACAAAATGTTAACTAATTATCACTCGATTCATCAGGTTGAAGAGATGTCACAAGATACATTACTAGACAAACAAGCTGTGGACATAGTCCGGCATTTGCAACGGCTGAAAGGCATCAACGGAGACTATGATAATGATTCAGGTTCATCAGGTGATAGAGTTGGACGAAGAAGAACAATCTATAATCTTGAAAAACAAAAACAAAAAACTAGGACTATAGGAACATTAGATGTTGCATTCAGAAAACGATTCTTGCAAATGAAAATGGAAGATGGCGAAGGACAAGACGCAAGTAAGTAAATTAATGTAATATTTTTCTTAATAGTTAAGACAAATATTTCAATAAAATATATTTAAATGAGGATTAGAAAGACTACAGGTTTTATAGGTGTTTCCTAGTTCATTCAGCATTTAAACGAGCACTTGATATAAATCCGGGAATAATTTAGGAGTTAAAGGAAAGTCCTATCTGACCTGTCTTCTAAAAACAGCAAGGTCAACAGTCAGTCTTTTCTTACCTAGTTAACAAGAACCAAAGAAGATTGGTGTATAGTATTACTGTATGGTTTTTATATAACTTTAAAAAAAGAAATCTTCAATTCCAAAGATAGTTTTCAAGAGGCTGAATTTGCTACCCAGTTTAAGTTATAAAACCATAATAATCTTGATCTGACTGAAGTAAATGGTTCTGCTTAGGGGAAAACAAGTCTGACAACTGGAACTATCAGTCGTTTTTGCTTACCCATAGGTAACCAATGGAAATCTAGTTTTTCTTTTAGTTTCCTCTCACTATGCCTGAAACTTAGCTGAAAGCTAGCCAATTTACAGGCTTTAACTGAGAAATTTTTGGTATGAGAGTTTCAATTTTAATCATGACCTATTTTTATTTAAATCAAAACTCTCTGATATTGATACTTTGAATAAGGGCTATAAGAAAGGAAACAACCAAAAAAGTTATTGCATTTAAAGATATATGTATTGAATGTGAAAAGATGAATTTTCAGTAACTTAAATTATTTATTAAATATATATTTCCAGGTACTCCAGTTCTTGGTCGTAAACTTACTATGCGTCGTGAAGTTCGAGAGGCACTAGAAGTAAGAAGGAGATCCCTTCAAGCTGAAAGAAGAAAATCTCAAATGCAGACTCTTGGAGCCATGAATAACGTAATACCCAGGTCTCAGAGAATATCAAATGCTGGTGCCATGAGCGTAAAAGACCTTTTTGCAAATGGAACATTAAATGGTCTGAATGGAGCTACTAATCCTGCTTATGAGCCCAGTGGAGATGATGATACAGACTCATTACGGTTACAAAATGTAGCAAGGAATTGGGCTGAACTAGAACGAAATGGAAATGCTCACCTTTAATGACAACCATCTTATTATGGATCTCTGGAAAATGATTCTATAGACATGGAAACATTATTGTCAAATGAGTGTCTTATAGAATCCGTGAGTGTTATAGTAAAAATTGAGAATATTTGGTGAGCTATCAGTAAATAAAACTGCCACTAAATATACATGAGAGGGAGGAGAAAGACTTAAATGTTGTCAACTAATAATTGATATTAAAATTTTGGTTTCAATTGATATTAAAATTAATGTTTAAGTTTATGACATTTATAAATAATTTGATAGTATTACATACACTGCCATAGGATTTTATAAATTAATTTATTTTTATAATGAACCTCCCTTAACTTCCAGCTTGTAAGAAATTGTCTTCCAGTAATTTAATTTAAACTTATGAATCCTAAAAAAATAAGTAGTTATGTAATATTTTTTGACTTTGGTGACAATATATCAATTTGACAAAGTAATTCTTTATTCTCATTTGAAAATTTGTTTTTTAAATTGGACTCTTACAAAAATGATAATTTCAAAAATTACTATTGTCTTATATTTTAATAAATAATCTCTGATCTGAAGTTATGAACATAATTTATAACAAAATTTAATATTTTATTATAGTTAAAATTATTTTTGTAAATATTTCTTAACCTTAGTAGACCATGATGAGTCACCAATACATTCCACATATTTGCTCAATTTAATTAGTAATAAATTATAGGGCAGTTTTCCATTTCAAGCATCACTGAAAATTAATATTTTGATAAGAATGTTTTTATTGTATTAGAATGAATAAATTTGTGATATTTGTGTTTTTTTATCATAATTTTTCTTGTTTTATTATCCTGGTCCTTTTATCTCTCCTTTTATAATTATTTGGTTATTTTAATGTCATAGCTTTTGCAAGGTTAATTATAAATAAATCTATCTTTGTCATTCATTTGATTTCTTCACCATTTTTAAACAAGCATATCACTCACAAGTTAAATTGTCAAAACCTATTATTATGATGCAAGCAAGGAAAAATTTATTATCTGCTGTCTTACAACAGATCCCATCATTAGCTTAGTTTGCATAAAATCATTGTGCATGAGTAGAGACTTGAAATTGAAAAGCTGTATTTATATGAATGCAACACATTTTTGTAAAAGCCCTTGAATACGATGTATTAACCAGTGGTTCCACGTGTTGATCACTTTATAGATTTTCTTTTTAGTTCTTCAACTGTATTCCAAATTTTCACTTCTGAGCACTATACTCTTTTTTAAACTGCTCTCTCACAATGACATCGTCAAAACAATTTTCCCTTAAACAAAGTTCGATCCTATTGTTTAGTGAGTCACTGATTACAACTGACTCTATGGCCCTGAAGAGTAAAACAAAATGAAAATTTTTACATAGATTTAGTTTAATTAAAGAGTCTATGGAATCATATTTATACTGTGCGTAATAGTAAGTAAAACTTCAAGCGAATCATGCAGTCTATATTATGGATTTGGAGTGAAAACTTTTTTGGGTTGCTCCGTTCTGGCATCAAAATATGTCCCCAAGCTCCAACTCCATGCTGCTGTTATAGTATTCTTGTCAGCATTACATTAATTTCTTCTTTGATATATGAGTACATTAAAAAAAACTGTTTATGCTCAACCAATATATTAATTATTATGAAAATGAATATACTATCTAACATTTATTCTTTGATTTTAATAAATAAAATGGTATATAGCAAATCATCCTTAATTGACATCTTATTATCACTTAAAATTAATCTTAATCTGGAAAATAGTCAACATATATTTGAGAAATTGGTAGGCATGCTTCAAGAAACTGTGCATAGTTTTCTGAGTGCTATATATATATTTGAGCTGATAAGAAATATAAGTGAAAAGTGGTAGTGGTATGAGCTATATTAATATAACATTTGTTATATTATGTTTTGTTATGCTATTGGAGCAACAGAGAACTACAAATGTTCTTGTACCAAGAAAAAAAATTGATGGTTTAGCTATTTATGCTCTAGCTACACTCCCAAGCCACTATCAACATATTTTACTTAGAAATTACATTGTTCCCTGATTGTTTTTTGTAAAAAATACATAACCTCTCCGGCTGAGGAAGTCACCCACCATCTTCCTCCATGAGGAGCAACAGTAAAGACCATGTTGAAAGAGCATTAATTTTGAACTTCACAAGTTGGAATTTGAATTATTAATTTCCCTTGTCCCTTTCATATCAATTGGTCAAAAAATCCGTCTCTAGCCTAGCATAAAAGCAAGAAAATAAATTGTTCAATGTATCCTAGCGATAAGGCCATTCAATATTCCAAAGATCTGATTCTTAATTTTATTTTCCCATATCACATAGTTTTCGTAATATTCACAATCGAAACAGACTAATTTTAAAATAACAAAATTACCTATTTGTTCCTCTTATTTTACTAACTAAATCTCAAGCCTTTAGTAATACGAAAAAGGTCATGAGAAAGGAAGTTATTGTGAACAATATATACATCAAGAATTTAGCGCACTTTACAATTTTATTCTCAAGGGTTTAAAAGCAAGAGGAATTTCAATTATGATACTGCTTTGCTTGAAGAATGGCACATGTGCCAAAACAAGTTTTCTTTTTATTTTGTGTTTGAGATATTCCATAAATTGTACCATAAACTGGAGTTAATTTGTGCAAACCTTTAGAAAAGTCTGTAAGATGCCTACAGTGAAAAAAGTAACCCCAGTCTACAGTACTATTTTTGGAATATGTCCAATATAAAATTACAACTTTTTTACTTCAAATGTGCCACTACTCAAGTAATGCAGTGATGTGTAAATTCTGAGTTTTTGCACAAAAATTTAATTTTCTTATTTTTTATAATTTTATTGCACTCACTGTACATATACTGTACAGTTATATACATATACACTATATACACAGCTAATGTAAAAAAATGTTACTTTTTTGATTATTCTGGAAAAAATAAATAAGTAAATAAAAATATTAACAATAATATTGTAAAAGAATTGAAGATAGCAATTAAATAAAAACATCACTGCATAAAAAGTATTAGAAAAGCCAGGAAATTATTGTTAATGACAAAATGGAAATTATTGTTAATGACATCAATTAATATCCCATGAACAGTGAAGGAGACGTTTGCATCTCCTGACGCATTTGTGTAAAATACCAGGAATATAATTGAAAGATCTGAACAAAAGTCTTGAAAGAGCTTAAACAGATGATAGCAACAAGTGAAATGGAGGTAATGCCTAGAGCCTCAACCAGCGCATTTCGGGGAATTTGGTATCTAGTCACAATTGCTATTCATAAAGCTGTAGTGCATCAATTAAGAGGACAGCTCTGCTTCGCGTCAACAGAGTATATAGGTCAACTTCGCATCAAAGCGCTGCGGGACCTTGCAGAGGTGGAACCTCTTGACGTCTTCGTTCAAAAATAAGTGAATAATTATGCTTACAAGTTGATAGGTTTAACAGAATTTTTGGAGAATCTGTGGGTAAAGAAAGTTGGGTACTTATATTAACGCCACCACAGAAAATATTTTGCTAATGCGCCAATCTACACCTAAAGTTTTTGTAACAAATTACAGAATAAAAAACTTTATGTAAAATCAAAACACTTTAAAATTCGAAACATTTTATTTATAGAAAGTAGTCAATCAGATTTCGGTGGAAAATGAGCCGATATGGAATTCAATATAGATTCAAAACAGTCTTTATTTTCTTTCACCTGATGCTGTCGCCATATTAACTCTGATAAATAAGATTTCAAATGATGTCTCGCCGTCTCCATATGCCTCTTGTTCCATACTGGACCACAATTATTTGTACGTTTAGTAAACAAAATTTTATCAATTTCCACAATGCAATTTGGTCCACCTATATTCTTGTTTAATTTATTTTCTATAACCAAGATACATAATTCACGCTTGTAATTATTCCAGTCTATAACAGTTTTATCCGATAAATCAAGCTGCTTTTCACAAAATTTAATCGGTGTCAGCTCCTCGCACCAGCAGTATATGAATTTTAAAACTGAACAAAATGGAATTCTGCTCAACTCAAATCAGGTGTCTTTCCTCTGTCCCACTTGCTGACCACACTGTCTTAAATTATATTTCCAAAAGTTACGTTTACCAAAATATAGTTTCATGTCATGGGAATAGCTACATGTACTTTTTAGGTAAAATATTTCGCTACTGAAGAAATAAAATTGCATCTTGTTCTGTTTTTGGCAAATCCCAAATACGTATTTTCGTAGCACTAAAAAATGGTGTCAAAAATCAGCATGCAACAAGGAAACCAAAGATAACTTCGTGCGAGTACGAACAAGAAGATTGCAATGTGCGAACAACAAATTTGTCTAAGAGAACAACAAGATGGCTCTTTATTGGAGCATTAACAAACTTTTTGCTGCGGAGGTGTTAATATGTAAGAACCGAAAGTTGAAATCCCTAACAAGTGGAAAAAGAAAATCCGGGAGGATACAATAATGGAATGGAGCTGACGGTACTCCTAAAAGGACAATTTTTCTCTACCATTGAATCTCGGCTTAACATACTCCCGAATTATTGGCTTTCACAATTTCTTATGGGCCATGGGGGTTTTCGAGTCAAGCTACAAAATCTTGAAAACAATATAGATCCCCAATCTGTATTATTCCGGAAAGTCTTGAGTATGTGATAATGAACTGTATTGTATTCGAGGTCATCCCATGGAAACCATGGGAACTTATGTCCTCACTCGAGAAGGACTTTTCTCTGCTGGCCAAAGAGGAAAACTTTCCCGTGGTTCAAAGATTTCATCTATAGCTGGAAGATGGCGGTAGGTCTGGCTCATATCAACATATTAAAACATGAAGGTCAGTGTCAGGAAGGCCACCAGAAGATACATGAAGTTGACAGAAAATGTACTTTAATATGTTATATTATTATAAGGGCAGAATTATAGGTCAAACTTGCAGTTATGTATTCATTGTTAAGGAGTCATTCATATCATGATGAGCACTTATAATGTTTCAGGAAATGTATGAGTATAGTTATGAAGTAATTCTTGAAACTAATGAAAATAAAGGACTAGTTTACTTGGGAACCTGTTCAAAATACCTTTAAAAACACGGTTATACTTTTAAAAGTTCAATATGCCAGATCTTTGCCCATAATTATCCGATTTAGATGAATTTTTTTTCTTTGTTTTGTTGCTGAATTTGAAATCAATTTTGATACATAGACATCGGGGTTTTAATTATTTTTAAAATACATTTTTTTTTTCTCGCTTTTGTAGGGTTTGAGAAAGTGATTTCAAAATACGCGGACGCAATTTTGAAATGAAATGGCAGATACTGTCGAGGAATTTCAAGGTATCATTTCCGGGGAACTAAGACAGTTACCGATTTAGGTGAACAAAAAGTCAATCTTCAATATAGTGAAATTTAATGGTTTGGCAAGTGTTGGTAAATTATTTATAAATACTATTAGAGCTTTGAAGTTACTATTGAACAAATGTGTACTTTAACCTTGCATTTCTTTCATTTTCGACAAATTAGTCATCTATTTTTCATGTTAAAGAAGAATTCTTACCGTGTGCATTTTATACACCTTATCGAACATGTCGATTTAGTTAACTGAAATTTTGAAATACAGTTGTTTTTTTTTCAATTAAGAACATAATAATAAAAGCATCGGCAGGCGCTAATGGAAAAAGTTTTCGCCTTACAATGGAGAAGCGCCTGTTCCCTGGAAGCGAGTGCTCCCCTCAACTTTTCAAAATTGGGATCACATCAGAGGAGCCCATTTCGAAATATAAGTGAGCCGAAAAAAATATATTTACACCTGAGTAAGCGAAACGCGCTGAGGCGACAGAACATAATATTTTGCGTCAACTTGGTACAAATCCTCACAATTCCTGAAAATTTTATGAAATATGGATCAACGTTCTTTTGATTATGTCAGTTTACTGAGACAGACAGACAGGCAAAGAAATTTCTTACTCGATGTCTATAACGTATAATGTGAGTAAAAATTGTCGATTCTGAAGATTTATTTTTCGTTTCTCGAATGATTACAAAGCTTGCCTACCTTTAGAAGTGAGAAAGGAAAGTTATGTCATTAGAATTGAATATTTGTACTTGCATTTTACGTTTTAGACATCAAGGAACAAATTTGGTTTCACATGTCTGTCATCAGTTTGTCTTCAAATTTGGGTTCAGAATAATCGATCGAACCGTTAATCCAATATTGAGGAAATTTAAAGGAGTTATTAAGGTTGGTGCCATATTAATTCTATCAGATCTGTTTACTACTTTCGCTTGATTAAATGAGAGGGCTATGAGTTCGGCTGATGAGGGCCGTCCGTAGCTCAGGTGGTTGGGGTATAGGTCTTAGCAACCTGAGAATTGCGGGCGGCATCGTTATGAATCCAGTCAGGGGGTGGGCTTTGAAAAACTTGGCTGATGAGAAATATGAAAAAATAAAGAAAGTTCTTACAGGTGTAGTCAGAGAAAAGCAACTTCAACGAGGGATAATATTCTTGATCGCGAGTATCACTGGAGATCCCAAAAATAAATCAAAGAAAAGAATTCGTTAGTCATTTGAGTTTACCACATCTCCCGTTGTATAACCCCTAGCTCTCATTGTGGCGTGGTGGGAACTGCTGAGCCGCTTTTGAGGGCTAAACTGCTGATGGAAACTAGACTCAACGTTCTCACGAAGAATGATTTCCCTTAGCTGGTTACTAAACATAAGTAACCGTATTACAAACATTTTGTGTATGGGTGGTAAAGTTCAGTGGGCTCAACCCACTTCAACCTAGGGCGAAGAGGACTGGTTCCTTCCTGGAAAGCCACAAGGCAGAGGAGGAGCAGAAGAGGTATAGCAAGGGGACAACAAACAACTGTAAAAAACAAAATTGTTACTGAGGTGTATATAGTTGACCATAGATTACTGATTGGAGAAGATGGTCGGGGGGTGCGGTCAGCAAATTAATTCCAATTAATTGCTGACCGCACCCCCCGACCATCTTCTCCAATCAAAATTGTTACATTTGCAGCCTTTGTTAATTAAACCGCAGCCACATGCCTGTATTGCCCACATGACAGGGTAATGCTGAATAAATAAATAAGCTTCCGTTGTGTACCAAAAAACTTGTAACCCATTGTTCCTAAGAATCCCAATCAGACCTAGAAATACGTAGTTAAGGATTTAATGAACGTAATGTTCTCTTATTGAAAGACCATCTTTACCTAATCACTAAAAAATAAAAAAAGCAAGATCTATGATATAAATTCGGAAAATGGGTAAATATCCCTTTATTAAAGAACAAATATGATTTTTAAAAGGTCATTAAGACCTTTTTAGATATAATCGTTCTTCAACACCAAAGAGCCTCGTGGGTTCTTTAAACTAGTACTTTTTAAATCTTGGTAGAGTAAACAGAAAGTCTCGAGTGACGTCATTTGTATGGCCGTGAAAAGTGCTAGTATAATAAACACTAAGATTATAATGAGATTGAAGTTCCCACACTGTGATGAGTTCAGGTTTAGAATGATAACAACTGATTTCTGTTTTATGTGGATGAAAAAGTAAGTGGTGCAAAGTGAAATATACCTGTTGCTGTTTTGTGTTTTGATTTAACCTATGTTGGCCTATAAATATTTTGAAAGGTATTAATTTTATTCCCCTGACTATTTCATATAGTTTTTACATCATTATGATCAATAATTAGTTAGGCTATGCTTGAATTTTGGTTTTTGATAAAAATCTACAGCATTATGATAACAACAAATAACAGATCTGGTGTTTTGTTTACTAAAGTTTTTATTTTTATAACTTGTCAGTTTTATGGTAAATCAAAAGATTATTTTCATAAGAAATCAAAACCAATATCACTGTTTCAGATAATCTTATTTATAGCCTTTATATTAGTTTAGAAACATATTTATTGGTGTTTTATTTCAAATGCCAAAACTTTTTCATATCAGCCTTGATATTTCTTGCCCTTGTAAAGATTGAAATTTTGTTTTGTGTTTGACATTAATTAATAGGTATTTTATATTGTGTAAACATTTAGTTTTATATTATCCATTATTAGTGCACAATACATTTAAAAAAAGGATTAGTGGATATTGTTTTATATAATGTGATTTATTTACTATTTAACATGTTTATTGAAAATTGCTGGTGTACAGATTATTTTTATCAATATTGTTACTTAATGCATATTTAAAAATATTTGAATGGTTTGTTTTAGCCTGAGATGGGAATGAGAGTTGTCCCCATTCTCTTCTTGATCTATATATTTGTTCCTTCGACATCTCCCAATTCCTTCAACAATTCTTGTAAGAGAACTAGAATAGTTTTAACCCAGTCTTGGGGAATTATTTCTGATGGACCTCCAAAAAAAAATTATACTGAAGATTCACACTGCCTTTGGTTAATAAAAGGTATGATTGGATATATCATTGAATGCTTAGATATATAAATTACGGTTTTATTATTTATTTATTTTATAGTTGATTAAATGATAACTCTATCTTATTATTATTTTTTTTAGCTAATAGTTCAGAACAATTTATTACCCTTAAATTTCACCTAATTGAGACTGAATGCTCGTATGATTACGTATTTGTTTATGATGGATTTTCATTTGATTCAAAATTACTGGGAAGTTTTAGTGGTAAAACACAACCTCCAGAAGTTGTTGCTAGATCTGGTTTTGTAAGTTTTAATTAACTTGTCATATATAAACAAGCTTTTATTATTAGTGATTTCTTAATGTGTTGGTTTTATTTAGATGCTGATTTTGCTATACTCAGATACCAATTATGTACTGGAAGGATTTAAGGCCGAATATTCCATTACGGATTGTAAATCGAATTGCAGTTCAAATGGAGTATGTATGGCAGGGATATGTATATGTGATTTCGGATGGGAGGGTGAAGATTGTATGAAACGTGACTGTTCAAAGAATCAATCTCATCCAGAGTGTATAGTTGCTACAACACCAATCGGATCTAACAGGTTAGTTTTAGAAATTATTTGAAATAATTTTCTAAAATCACTCAATTTTTTGGGGGGGTGTGAAGCATTGTGTAGATTTTCAGTATTTATAGTTACACCATTCTTATATTTTATCATGAATGGAATTGTGAAATAAACTCTTAATGTAACAAAAATTTCACTAATTAGTGTTTAAAATGGAAATATAGAAGCCAAAACAGTTTATTCAAATATTTAGAAGCTCCCATTTAGATTTGTGTTTCCGCAATATGTATTTATTAAGATATTAGTTCTCCAGTAAAGTTTTTTAAAGCTTGAAGGGAGGGTTTCTTATTCAGTTTAGATAAGAATATTAGTTTTGTTAAATGTCACCTAAGAGGGTAAGGTGGGGGTTCCATGGCTTTTTCAACTTACTGCTGACTATATCAAGATATCATCGCTATGAATATGGTTTTGGTACATTTATAGTCATGACACTTAGTACAACAAGGTGTGTCAAGGTAATCTTTAAATGTCTAAGACCTCCGTCTTCCATTTATAACATAGTCTAAAGTAATAGAAATTTTCCACATCATGTCTTATGCCTGGGTTTGGTGTGCTTAAATTTCCCAGAAACTATAATTTCTCTATCCTTCTGCTCTCCCACTCTGCTATTGCTGAAAACTTATGAATGCCTATGGTAAGATAGTTTTATTCAGTCAAAATATTGCTCACTGTGTGGTGAATCATAAGATTAATGTTGGTATAGATAGATGTAATTCAAGGTAACCTACCAACTAATAACTATCTCCAAAGAGTATCCTTCAATTCCGCTTTCTAAGGCTTCTTACAGCAGTTGATTAGAATAGCTGGGAGGGTTCTTCAGATTTTACAGGATTTTTGTATTTTCTAGAGAAAAAATCTGTTTGTCTATTCTTCCATTTATTAACACATTCATTTTTATAATTTTATATTTTTGAATTCTATGACATTTAGATGAGGGTTAGTCCCTAATCGTTATTTAGTAAATTAAAAAACTATTGCTGAGAAGTGCAAATCTTTCAATGGTCAATAGATAAACAAGTTATCTTAGTACTCATAAGTTTAATTAGTGATTTTCTTGGAGAACTCAGTCATCTTTGAGGCACTTACTTTTTCTCTTTCTTTTTTTTTTTTTTTTATCAGTTAAAATTATACCTAAGTTAAAAATTATACCTAAATCAGTAATAATGATTGATATCATTTCAATTAATTGTAACATCACTTGGCAAGGAATAAATTTTAATTGAAATGCTGATTGGAGAGGAAGAAATCACCCAATAGATATTGTTAGTGATCAGTATGGATTTAAATTATTATAATATTTACATATAAGATTAGCAAATAGTAGACATTATATTATTTGATACCAATTTATAAATAGACTTGTGAACATTTTTATTACAGTTGGAAAAAATTGAAGAGTGATGCATTACTGCCACGAGCAGCTCATACAGCTGTTTACTTAGCAGAAACCGACTCCCTTTATGTATTTGGTGGTTACAATCTCAATGAAGCTTTAGGAGATCTTATGGTTTTTAATTTTGAGTCGGGTTTATGGGAAGATGATAAAGGAAACGTTGTTGGTGAGACTTTTTTCTCTATTATGCATTATTTAAAAATGATAATTTGTTTGATTAAATCTTATATTCATTTATTTATTATTATAGATGATAATTATCAAGAACTATTTTATAAATAGAATATATTTTGAAAGGATTTATTTTTATTCAAACATTTGTGTTATTGAAGATTGCTTGACAGAATCATTTATATACCAAAACCACTTCTAATTTTGTTGTATTCTCTGCTTAAAATTATTTACAGATAACTATTCAAAGCCAGCTGAACATCTTGATGAAAAAGTATTAAAAGCTGTATTAGATACAGTCCGACAAGATCCGGATTTACGTCTTAAACCTAAAACATTTTTACAACATGTGCTCTCATTAAGTTTAGCAGATAATAGAACTTTAGTTTCTAGACATCATGAGGTAGGTTTTTGTTAAATTAAGAATATATGTTAGGCAATTGTTAACCCACAAAGCAGTAGGTGCTAACACCAGTTACTGCTTTCTAGTATCAAATGGATCTGTTACGCCTAATAACATTATTTTTTTACTTTTTATAGGAAAAAAAAGTGTATTATCAGTTCATTATAATGTAGTTATATATATAGAAATGGATTATGCAACCTAAAATAAATTAATTAGTTCAGAAAATTGAAATATAAGATAATATATGTTCATCAGGGTTAGGACAAAAGTAGTTCTTTTAAAACTGTAACTAAATTGGTAACATACTTGTCATGGGTATAACATTTAATGAACTATTAATAAAAAAAAAAAATTGTATCCATGACAATTTAGTTACCAATGTAGACATAGTTTTATTTATTACTACTGATTTTTCCACAACTCTGATATTCATAAATAAACCTTGAATTTTTATGACATTGGAATATATTTTGACGAGCTTATCATTTCTTCTTGGTATTGTTATCTTTTATCGGGTGGACATTATAATTAGTTTTTTAAAAATTATTCTGATGCTTCTAACTGATCAATGAACATTTTGCTCAATTTTCGGCATTAGCCTCAAGGACTCGAGGTTACTTCCTGAAAAATTAAATATAATAATTCTATTATTCCCTTTGAGGGCCCTCTCTGGAGAACTAAATACACCTCTGTAATGGATAATGAGTCCCAGCTTCTTGAATTTTATTTAATTAATGAGATGAAAGAATGATCAATGGTTAAAGAAAACTGAAGATATTTCATAGTTTGAAATTCATAAACAATTTTAAAATTATAAATTTATATATTCATGAACACTGATGGTTTCACTAAAGGATACAATTTTATTCTATCTTAACAATGGAGGGAGAATTTGTAGAATCGCAATGAAAAGATCAAGAACATAATGAATTAACACATAGTGAGCCAAGAGAGCACTGCCATCAGTTGTCATACTAGCAAGAAGAATTATTATGTCTGTAATCATAAAGTGGAATGAATTTTTTTGTACTCCCTCTCATCAAATTGTTCTGAGGAATTAATATTATACACCTTATCAAATCTAATTTAAATGATGGTTTAACTTTTTAAATGTTGAGTCACTTTTTTTAGGAAACTATGATGTTCATGAAAGGAATATGGTCCGGGTGCGGTCGAAAAAACTCAAATAGTAGAATTATACTATTTTAACGAGCCAACATTTCGCCCCACGTTGCAGGACTTCGTCAGGGCTAAAAAAGATACAAACACATAGTTACAAAAGGAAAACAAAAACATAAGTGTAAAATAACAGGGGTATAAAATGTAAAAAAGTAAGATATAATAAGAAAAATTAAAGGTAGTAAATTAGTAGTAGGTAGTAGTATTTACTACCTTTAATTTTTCTTATTATATCTTACTTTTTTACATTTTATACCCCTGTTATTTTACACTTATGTTTTTGTTTTCCTTTTGTAACTATGTTTTTGTATCTTTTTTAGCCCTGACGAAGCCCTGCAACGTGGGGCGAAACGTTGGCTCATTAAAATAGTATAATTCTACTATTTGAGTTTTTTTGACCGCACCCGGACCATATTTCTTTCATCTTTACACACGGTCAATCAATAATCTTCCAGTCTATTATGTTCATGTTTGTTTTTTTCAAATTGGCTAACTGTAGTTTCTTATTTAGTTTTTATAAATAATAGTACAATATGGTGGATAAAGTCAGTTCTTGATCTACAACCATTTCGACTGAATAAATAAAATGAAAAAAAATAAAAGGAAGGGTGTTGTCAAAGAAAAACTCAAATAGTTATAAAAATATTTAATTTGAGCCAATATATCCATTCTTTTAATATATAAATGTATGTATAATTTATTAATTTTTGGGGGGAAAAATTCTAATAATAATAATCACCCTCTATATGTGCATTATCATTTTTTAAATATTTTCTTTAATTTGCTAATACTCTTTACTTTAGCGTTATTTTCAAATTTAACCTATTTGATCCGCCAACCCCCTACCATTCTCATTTTTTTCTGTCAACCTCTCATTTTCTTGCTGCCTTCCATCTGCAGGTATGTTCCCCATTTTGTTCATTATCTTCCTTTATTCTTTTGATTTTACTCTTATTCCCTTTTTCCATTTTTTAGTGTGAAGTGTATGTTATATTTCTTTTTTATCTGTTGTTATTTCCGTTTTCATTAATTATCAAAAACATTTTGTTATTCTTATTTAATTTTTCGTTTCTATGTAAACCTTTTTTTTATTATAGTGTTCATTTATTTTTATCTCATTTAAATGTTAGTATCTTTATTAGCCCTGACGAAGTCCTGCAATGTGTGGCGAAAAATTGGCTCATATTAAATAGTTTCATGACTAGTTGAGTTTTTCTTTGACCATATGTGGACCATCTTCCTTTTATCATCACACACGGTCAATCATTAATTTTCAGGGAAAAAAATAAAAAAATTTATTTGTTTCTGTATTCAGTTGTTTGGTTCTGTCATAAAAGAAAATGATTAATTCCATTTTGTCTAAAATCCAAATGATACTTCAATTCTGTCAGCCTAAATTCTATTGGTTACCTTTTACTTAACAAAGAAGTTAAATGAATTTTAAATCCTAGTATTATATAATTATTTTGATATATGTGCATATATGCAAACAAGTAAATTTTTTTTACCTAAATACTTTGATGTTAAATTGTTGGAACTCAATTCTTGACTAAATTATGTCTTCATTCTGTAACACAGTTTTAGAAGACAAATTTTACTATAATTGTATTTCTTTATGGTCATTACTTTTGAAGCTTTCGTTTTTCATAATTATTTTAATCTTACCTTAGAAATACCTAAATTAAAACTATTGACAAAGACTAACGACTCACAATAAACCAAAACCTCTGAACTGAGGGAGTACGCAGGTTTATCTTAAAAACTCATCAAAATTATCTGGGATCGCAATCTCGAAGACATATTTATTTTTAAGTTTGAGTTTTGATGTGTTGTGAGTTGCTAATCCTTAGTTAATATTCATGCCATAAGCAATTTATTTGCCTTTAAGATTTGTATGATGTAGTCATTTTCTGAACTTTCTTAAACTATAGTTGTAACTTGAAAACTGAATATTTTATTATAGGATAGGAATTACCATAGAAGGCAATCTTCTCGAATTAAAAGAAATGAAGATAACATTGGTGAAGAGGAGTCCTGGGCTAAGCCATCTGCCCGTTATGCCCATGCAGCATCAGAGTAAATATCAGTATATTTATAAATTGTGTTATGTTTTTAAATTATTTTGTTAAATGTTGACTAAATATTCATTCTTCAATGTGAACCGAAGGACTGAAGATAAATATATAAGTACAATACTCTAGACTTATAATAAATTTTCTAGATTACTTTGAATGAAAATTTTCAAAATTTGAAAATTGAACTATTCAAGATTGTTCTTTCACCATTTAATATTTACTGTTTTAATCTTGACATTTCAATGTTTGATTTGCCTTGTTATAAAGTTCTGTACAGTTAAATACTTTTTTTTCAGGTATAAAGGAGGATTTATAATTTATGGTGGTCAAACAGATATTGGTCTCTCGGGTGAACTTTGGTATTATTCTGTTAAAGATAAGCGATGGAGTTTACGAGCTATTAAATCACAGATATCTCCTCCCCCTCTTGCGAGGCATACTTTAACCCTTGCTCATGATGATTGGGTATATTTGTTTGGTGGAAGTACATCTGAGGGTCTGTTCTCTTCAACTTTATATCGTATAAAACTTTCTGTTGGTTAGTATTCATACATTATTGACTAGAACTTAAATATTAGCAGTTTATAGCTCGTTACTATTTAGTTTATTTAAATTTATATTGCTGGGAATACTACATGTTAATCAGTTATATCTATCAGCTCATTAAATCTTAAACAAAATATTTTCTATTTATCTCCTTGTCAATATGTTTTATAAAAAGATTTTTGATGTAAAATCTAAATTTTGACCTTGTGGTGCATGTATGAGGGTGTTCTGAAAAGTTTTTCTTATACCTAACAAAAATACAAGACATTTTTCTGAATTTTTTTTATTATTTTTCAATATAGTCTCCTTGTAACTCTATACACTTCTCCCAGCGATGCTCCCATCTCTGTAACCCATCCAAAAAGTACTCGGCATTTTTCTCTGCAAAATAATTGTTCATGAAGGTGATTGTCTCTTCATTTGATGAAAATCACTGATGAGGGAACATTTAGATGAGGGCACAAAAAGAAGACGCTTGGGGCTAGATCTGGTAAGGTGGATGGTCAAGCAGTTCAAACCATAATTCGGTGGATTTTCGCAATGCCAACCGTTGAGGTGTGAGACTGTGCGTTGTCTTGGTGAAACAGGATTTTCTTTTTCTGCAAATGTGGCCGTCTTTCCACACGTTCTGCCTTCAGCTTGTCAAGTAATGTGTAGTATGCTCCTGTAATGGTTTTTCTTTTTTGAAGATAGTCGATTAAAATAACTCCATGACTATCCCAAAAAACAGTTACCATCACTTGCCCAGCCGAAAAAACAGTTTTTGCTTTTTTTGGAGCTGGATCCCCCTTTGTAGTCCACTGTTTGGACTGTATTTTTGTTTCAGCGTATAATGGTGTATCCAAGTTTCATCTACAGTAATTAATAGGTGCCAAAACTCAGATTTATTGCGCCTAAACTGTATCAACAGAGCATTGGAAATGTTCATTCAAACACATTTTTGGTCTAACGTGAGAAAATGCGGCACCCAACATGCGGAGAGCTTTCTCATATCTAAATGTTGATTTAATATGTAACAACCGTGTTCTTTTGACATGTTTATAACCTCTGCTCTCTTTAATTCAACGGTCGTCTAGCACCATTTCGTGAACTTAGACGATGTTTTCGTCAGTAGTTGCAGTTTTTGGACGTCCCGAATGTTCATCGTCTCACAAGCCCTTATGGCCACGTTTAAATTAAGCTTCCCAAAATTTTACTGTGGTATATGAAGGTGTAGAGTCCCCATATACAGAATCCAACTCATCTTTGATTTACATAGGCCTTTCAAAAACAAATATTTAATGACAACTCGATACTCAATTTTGTCCATTTTCATAAAAACACTCACATCAACTCACTCAAGCGACTGTTACATAAACACTGTGGGTCCAAAATGACTGAAACTTTAGTGGGTAACTGTCAACAGATGAACAACAAAATTCACTTGTGCTAATTTAGGAGTGCTGCCATCTTCACGTTGAGGTTGGAAACTTTTCAGACCACCCTCGTAGATGTGCTGCCATTTTGGAAAACAAGTCGGAATCTCAGGAAAAAATCCTTTTTCCCCATGTGCTTTACAATGAAAATTTCAGTGTATGCAGCTTAAATAAATTTTGTAGAACATACAACTTTCTAAAAACTTGTATTTACAATCATCTTTTAAAGATATCTTTTTATAAAGCCATGAAGCTTTATGCAAAATTGTAAAAAGAGAGACAAGATCAATACCTATCTGGTTCTGTTAAACAAGGTCAAAGATTGAAAAAGTGATTTGGTGTGCTCAGCATAAGGACCCGTAGATTTTTTTTTACTTATTTTATTTGATATTTATTCAAGAGCCTCTCCGTCGATAAACTTGTTAATATGTTGGTAGTAGCTGCAGAAAGTCGGGCTTGAAAATTTCAAATTTACTATATTAAGTTTTTTAAATCAAATTTTATGCTCCACTTCATTGTTTTTGGTTAATTTTTCTCAAGGTATTCTAAAAATGACGTATTCACAAAAAATGAAAACTTAACTAGCTAGTACTAACTTGCATAAATTTTAGTATTATTTCTTAGTATTCATAATTGTATTGAGATATAAGATAATTGTAGATACAAGTTTGTAGAAATTGTTTTATATATTTTTATATATGTTTTATTTCTCGGAAAATTTGTAATTAGCATAACCATAAATGAACAAATTTTTAGAACATTGCCAGAACGTTCCTTAGAGATACATTTATGGCTCTCATTACTAGCCTTGAGTAAACGTATTACACTGGAATATAAATTACATAAAACATTTTTTTGTACATTGATTACCTTGATTGAACGTAGAATAGTATTGACACATCCATAACATTAAATATTATTTCAAAGTTTATTTTAAAATTAATCTTGTTTCCTCATGAATCCCTTCTGATACATCCAAGTTTTGTAATGATAGTATTTATTTTTAGTTTAAATTTGTTCTGTGTAATTTGAGAATTCCATTGTGAATTGAAGTGCAATTTATGGGTAGTTTTTACTATATTGTAGTTTTTATAAAATTAATATATTATTAAAAAAAAATTGTTAACTTTATATTCTCTTTGTAATTTTTTATTTTAATAGTTTTTGTTATTGAATTATATATAAAATATTGCCTCTCTAAATGTGACTAGCTCACTTTATGGTATTTGCCAAATTTTCTTTTTAAAGCAAATGGCACTGAAGAATGGGAAGTTGTCAAACCAAGAGGTGGAAAAACTCTGGATTTACGATTAGTCGGCCACACAGCTCTTTATGATCCTAATTCTGGTTCTTTGATAGTAACCGGAGGTCTTGCTGCTAGCGTTGCTAGATTTTCAAGACTATCTGATAGGATATTTTCATTCCATATTCCTTCAAAGACTTGGGCTTCATTAGACTATCCTAGAGCTGTACAACGTGATAATTATGTTCCTGCTGGTCGAGCTTTTCATACTACTGTAAGAATTGGTAAGTTTTAAATAATTTTCCCAAATCTTTGATAATAAAAAACATCACCCTAATATTTTCAATATGTTTTATTTTTTGTATTAAGTTAATGTCTAATTCAGTGGATATTCTATGATTTTGTTGAATACCATTAGTCCAATTTATTGCTTGATATTTATCCGGTTGAAATTAATTTATGTATTCAAGGTAACTACATGGTCGTGTTCGGTGGCTACGCTCACAGGCACAACAAAGAAGAAATATGCTATGATAATCAACTTTATTTATATCATTTAGGATGTCACACATGGGTTAGCCAGGAAATACTTGGACCAGATCAAACAGGTATACCAACTGAATTAATATTATTTAAATAAAACCGAACCATTTTTTTAATGTCTCAATTTATCTGTAATACATATTTTCCTCTACTGTGTTTATAGGCTCTACATATCCTAAAAAGCAAGGTATGTTTGCACATGCTGCAGCTTTGAGAAATGGAGATAATATGATATTAGTTGGTGGATACCACGGGAATGTAAATGCTGACCTTTTGGTTTACGCATTTCCAAGGACATTAGCTTTAAAACCTGGAGATCCTTATGAACCAGATCAACTATGCGCTAGGTATCATAAATTCCATCCTCTTAAATGGTTATTTATTTTATAAAAGATTTTGTTTTCAGTATCAATTTTCATTAATAAACATTCAACATTATTTTTAAACTTATTAAATCTTTAGACTATGTCAAGACAGTTTATTATGAAATAAAGTATTTCAAGAATATTTATCTTTTTATGAATTTTAATTTATATTTGATTATGTATCTAATTTGCTCTCTTTCAGTGAAAAAAATGGAAACTTGTTTCTCCTAGGTTTCTTTTTAAAATTTTAATTTCTCCTGTAGATCTATAATTAACTTTGCCCCTTCTTTTTTGTGTAGTTTGGTTGTTGCCACTCTTCTAACACCTTGATTGCCACAGGATCATGTCAAAACAGACCCCAGGTGCCAATTTCTTTTTTTTTATGTCCATTTTAGCTTTTTGTTTAAGAAAAAGCTTATAAGAGAGCTGTAGCTAAATTCTGGAGCTTAAAACCCGAAGGAGTTTATTTGTATAGTCCAAGACCTATTGTTCTATATGCTTTTATTGTATAGTGACATAGGCTGTGGCCTGTAAACTCCTATACAACTTTGCTTGAGAAATTGCAAAGGCTGGTGTGCTTTATATCTGTTTTTATGTCCATCACTCCTACCACAGCAATGGAGGTATTAGTGATCTTGACAAGGCTGCACATAGAGATTGAAATTCAAGCTATTAGCATTGCCTGCAGGCTTGCATTGTTGGGGGCAAGATCCAATTTCATGACTTTTAAGGACAAGGGAAGTTGTTTAACAGGATTGATGATGATGAGATGCTAGAAAATGCTCTCTGATCTTTGGATCAGGAAATGTAGAAACTTGCGCTGTACAAGATTGAAGGGACTACCTCACATGAACCGTGTAATGGGGTAAATTGCTACACAACCAAATCTCTGATAGAACTAGTTTTGGAAGCTGCTATATGGAAAATGGACTGACCGAGAGAGTATATCCACTTCTCGGAAGACACACCTCAGTGTCTCAGGCTGTGTTTGCAATCGATGTCTGGGACTAAACCCTAATTAAAAATGGACAGACTTATTACAATTTTTACCGACAATTAAGTGCTGATCAGCTATATGACCCAATCTAGATTGGTGAAAGAGTGCAAAATAAATTATAACATTCTTCCCTTAGCCATCACAGCACTGGTTGAATGGATGCCCTCAGGAATTGAGAGAAATAAGAAGGTGGCAGGCCTCGCGGGATCTGAAAAGGTACTCTTGAACCTATTTGTGGTGTTACCTTAGCCATGCTAAAAGATGTATAAAGGCAGATTGTAAGGCTTTGCCATACTAGAGAAACGCCAGGAAATAAGTAGAATCCAACTTGTTTCCAAGAGGTCTCTGTTTAAAAAGAAGTGCAACAGTTCTTCATATAGAGAGGATGACCTTGAGGTAGGTGACAGGACTATATACAGGACCCTGTTGACTAAATAAACACATCTTTAATATGAATATAATGGAGTCACCGATTTTCTGCTTCTGCAAAAAGGATAATGAAACGGCTTATCACATCATCTAGATGTGATGCATTAGTCAGGATTCGGTTTTTCATTTTTGATCAAGACTATATTACTGACACCAACCTTTGCAAAACAGTGGATCCATGTGGATTCTGTAAATAGCAAAGGCAACTAGCCTGTTTTAAAAGAGATTAGGAAAATGCACAATAGGCTTTAAGAGGCCCCTTCAGTCCTTGTATCTTCTCCAACTTATTAATGTTATTGTATATTTTCAGATTTTATGTTAATTGAATTTGCTGCTCATATATTAGATAAATTGAATTTTTCTCATTTTTCTTGCTCAGGCACAAAAATTTAGGCGAATGTACTTCAGATCCAGAATGTGGATGGTGTACTGCTCCTGAGACTTGCTACGGTCGTACACCTGGGGTGAACTGCACTACTAACCTCCTTACAACTCGTTGCCCTGGTATATGCCCTGCCTTGGATTCTTGCCAAGCCTGCCTCCTACAAGGTTCAACTCAGGCACCGACAACCCCATCAGTGGCCCAAAAGTTATTTGATGGAAAGTGCGTATGGTGTGTACACAATGCTAAATGCCTTCATTATCATGGTCAGTATTTTGAGTAACTTTTTTCTTAACTTTAATTATTTCCTAATTCTGTATTTTCAACTCTTTCTTTTAAGGACTTCTCCTTAAATTGAAACTGTAGTTCTGCTTTTGTTCTGTTATTAATTCCTATGAGTTTCACCTAATATCAGCTTTGTAACATCTTGTATGAGGAGAAGATGGTTGGGAGTGCAGTCAGTAAATGAACACAAATAAACAAAAAACTTATTTTATATAT
>NW_027106269.1:161799-167661 GCF_000696795.3 Halyomorpha halys | reverse complement strand
AGCATATTACAATATATATATATATATATATATAGTTGACCGTAAAAATTGATATATAAGAAGATGGTCAGGGTTGCGGTCAAAAGAGAAACAAAAATAGTTACAACTATTTATTCTAACGTTTTGCTCCACTTTACAGGGCTTCATCAGGGCTAAAAAGATACAAAATAATAAAAATACAAAGATAAGATACAATGATAAGAATAAAAACAAGTCACAATAGCAAGAGTAAAAATTTCTTTATAAAAATACGTAAAATATAAAGCTAAAAAAGTACAGGAGATGCGCATAAAACAAAACAAAAAAAAAACGGGGAAGGAAAAAAAAATCATAGAGATAAAATAAACGTCATGAAAGAATAATAAAAATAAAAATAATAATAATGATATAAAATGGTAATAAATGAGCAAAGAACAAGTCAGGACAACCTACCTGCTCAAAGGGATCGGTTGAACAGAAAGAAACAATGAAGCGGAAGCCTGGAGGAGTGGGGAGGAGGTAGCCAGCAAATTTTTTTTTTTTTTTTATTATTTTTTCATGACGTTTATTTTATCTCTATAATTTTTTTTTATTTTATTTTCCTTCTCCTTAAATTTTTTTTTTTTATGTGCATCTCCTGTACTTTTTTAGCTTTCTATTTTACGTATATTTTTAAAGAAATTTTTACTCTTGCCATTGTTACTTGTTTTTATTCTTATCATTGTATCTTATCTTTGTATTTTTATTCTTATCATTGTATCATTTTGTATCTTTTTAGTCCTGAAGAAGTGCAAGTGGGGCGAAACGTCGGAAAATAAATAGTTGTAAACTATTTTTGTTTCTCTTATGACCGCAACCCTGACCATCTTCTTATATATAAAAAAACTTATTTATTTGTGCCGACATTTTGACTTGAATTTCAAGCCTTCATCAGGACTAAAAAGAAAAAAAGAGATAACAATCATCACTCAGAGAAACATAAAAATAAAGGAAAATAATAAACAAAGTTGGAAATATACATAACAATGAATTGAGTAGAAAGTAGTTTATTAATAAAAATAGAAGTAGATAGTAGTTGGTTGATAACAATAGAAGATGAAATATAATATAGAAGTAAGAATTATACAAAATAAATTCACCCGCAACTATCTTCTCCTCATATTAAGGAGGACTATCAGAACTCACCCCCAAAGAGTTCTAATGATTGTCCTTAATAACCAAATGGTGTCAAAGTTGGATAAAACATGAAGAAAGCCGCTTGTATCTTTGAATAATATTTTTCATACCTTGAGCAACAGAACTATCTCTTTAAACAATTCAGAGCTCTAGAACTCTTAATGGGGGGGGGGAGAGGAGGCTAACAGTGCTCTAACAAATTTAAAAAAATTCAGAGGATGGATGGAAGGGGGCAACTTTACAGAGGTTAACCAACCTTATGTGGGGTGTCTATGGATAAAATTCCCCATAAGAGCCTACAGACAGACTGGGAAATCATAAACAGCCGAGAATGTTCAATATCTATCAACCTCATTTAATTACATTAACGTGTTCACAGCTCTTTTATCTTTTGTGAAGCTGTTAAATTCCACTTACAAATAATTTTCTAAATAGTTTTTTATGCGAAATTTTGGAAATTTCATAATTTATAGTGTAATATACGTTTTTGAAAACAGTATTAACTAATTATTTTTTCCACCTACCTATGAGTTGTTATTTTATGTATATACTATTCATACTTGTTTTTTAAGGATCTATTTTAATTTCATTTTGTTTTTCTGTTAGATCTTGAGAAAATTTATTAATTTTTTTTTTCAAAGATACCTCTGGGGTATGTGTTTCTGAGGAAACACCTTCACAAGTCCCTGATTGGTTGGTCGATAAAGATGAAATAAAAGATCCGAAACTATGTAAAGCACAGGACAGGCGCCCAGGATTAACATTCATTAAATATTTACATCCTGCTAACATATCTCAACCTGATTACGTAAGTTTTATCATAAATATTTTTCTATCATCTTCACTAATATGTTTATTGATTCTATTCATCCTAATGCTAGTGTATTTGTTTATTCAAAATATATAACACATAAGAATTGATTCTTCTCAAGTTAAATGTATGTAACTTAATATTGTGTACTTGTATTACTTACAAGTGAACTAGTCCTTGTTAAGTTGTTAATGTTAAGACTCCTTGGTTGAAGTCATGTTGATAGTTTGGCATTAAAAGCATCAACTGTACTGTTGGGTCGAACTCTTTCTAATTGGAGTTCGTCTACTGAAAGGCCCATTTAGAAAATAAGCTCGTGAAAATATTGTCACAGTGAGTAATATAAATATATTTGTTCTGAAACAAGCAAGAATTAATTTCAACTCAAAGTAGAGCGGTAAGAGAATGTTGCGTGATGCATATACCTCACCAAATTTTTCTCTTTAGTTTTTGTTTTGCCATGATGAAAAACCACAGTTCGGGTCCGAAATCAACAATAATTATTATTGGGTTTTTCAATTATATTCCATCCCTCCCCATTCCATCTTCTATAACTTAAACATCAACTTCCTCATGTAATATATTTTATATATATTACATGAGGTATTAATAAATAAACAATAAAAACATAGTAACATAAGGTTTAAAAATAGTTATTAAATTACAAAACGCCTTGGGTAACAACTGGAAATATTCAGAAAAAATATCCTTTCCACTATTTGCTTCTCAGCCAATTGTGATCACCAATATAATTCAATCATATGGAGAGAATAGAAAATCAATCCAATCATACCTTTTCTAATTTTTTATTTTTTGTATTAATGTCAATGGACTTATACGAAATTAAATAACTATTCCTAGATCGCTATTATTCAACTATTATTCTAGATTAAATTATGACGAAATCACTTTCAGCAGTTCTTAAAATTATTTAAAAATAGTGAGGTCAGATGCTAAACCCCAAATTTTGTGAAACCTAAATAATCATTGTTCTTTGTATTATTCAAAAATTTGCGAAGGCACAGCACTTCCCATTGCTCTCGAAATTTAGGAAGATTATATATTATTTATATATCAACTTCCTCATATTATATATTATTTTATCTTAATGTTTTGAAAATGGAGCTGAGGTAGCTGACCAGGATAATGTGCATGCAATAAATATTTAAACTTAATATTACTATAAGAGGCCAAAAGGAGATAAAAGGCAGTTATTGTAACTCAATTTTTTGTCACTTTAATGAAAACTATGTATAATTACTAGTCAAAATTGATGAATCTGCCAAGTACAGTTAGAGAAATAAGAAATGGCAGCTGTTTCAAAACATTGAAAATAATTTATTTTTCATTTTGAGCTCTGTATCTTTAAAACTACCAACAACAATAGAAAATCTAAGAGAACATCATTTAAAGTAGAGTAAATTTGCTAAAATGTAAGCCCTAATAGAGCGTTTTACATTCAATAGTTCTCGATATATAGCTTTTTAAAAAGCAACATTTCATAAAAATGTTGTACAGAGCATAGTGAAAGATCAGTAATTAGTGAATTTATTTTGAAAAATCTATATATCAAAAACCATTTGAAGTACAGATGTCTATTAGCACTCAAATTAAAGCTAGTTTAATGGGCTATAAAGTAGTTTATATTGTTTATCTTCGTAGGAGTAGTAGTTTTAAAGACATTTGCTAAAATAAATTGATTTATTTGTTTGGACAAATTTTCATTTGCCAAATTTATATTTATATGCGAATATCATAAAAAACCACTACCCCTACAAAGATTAGTGTCATAAACTGCTTCATAGTAAGTTAAATTGCCTTTATTTTGAGTATTGGCAGACATATGTGTGTCTTATGGGTTTATAGATATATTTTTTCAAAAATCAAACATTTTATACGAACAACTAGAAATTAACGTTTTGTGAATTTAGTTTGTCGAATATCTACTTCTAATAACTACTCCTACAAAGATAAACGTCATTGTAATAGACGAGACAGAAGAATTGGTGATGGCAGCGCATGCGTGGGAGGTATCGGGCAGAGAGGGATAGAAAAATCATATGTTTTTGTTGTTGGTTGTTTTTTAATGAATGGACATTGATGTTAAGTCTAGCGGTCAGCAAAGAACAACATAAATAAACAAAACCATATTTATTTATTTTATTCCGACGTTTTGCCGACATCTATATTTCATTTAGTTCCTGAGATATAGAATTCTCAAAATAAATTAACTAACCACTAATCTTTCAGTACATTTTTAAGAAATGTTGCTTTTTAAAAAGCTATATCTTAAGAACTATTGGATGTAAATAGCTCTATTAGGGTTGATATTTCAGCAAATTTACTCTTCTTTAAATAATTTTCTTTTAGATTTTCTGGTATTGTTGGTAGTTTTTAAAAAATAGAGCTCCGAATAAAAAAATAATGTTTTTTAAGGAACTGAAACAGCTGCCATTTTTTATTCCCCCTACCTATACTTGGCAGACTCATCAGTCTTGTAATTATACTTAGTTTTCATTAAAGTAATCAAAATGAATGGGGTGAAATAACTGCCTTTTTTTCTTCCCGGCTCTTGTACTATTAGGTAGTTTAAAAGTTTTATAGGTAACTATTCTCTTTGGGTTACTATAGTTACTCAGGTGATCCATCCTTTCCCAACAATATGTAATTTACCTTTGTATACAGGAGTCAATTTACGTCATGTGAGAAATGGAAAATGAGATTTGCAAGACATTATGGTAACCACTGTCATGATGATAGAGCACATATACTTAGATTGTTTGACATTTTGATGTTGACATTGTTTGACATGTTTGATCCTTGACTTCCCTGATTCATCACTTCCCTAGAAATAGCTTCATCGGGCAAGGGCAGTTATAAATTTATTTGTGGCTTGCAACCTAAATTTGAAAGCTGTGATTAACAGCCAGTGTTAAGGCTTGTTAAATTCTTCTTGGATGTCCACTTTCCTTCAGGTCAAAAATAACTGTTAATAAAACATGTCTATATCATGAAAAAAATTGTTAGAAAGTAGTTAAATATTTATTTAAAATTTTCATTTTGTTTCAGGTTAGCATCATAAATTCTACATCTGTAGACTTTAATATTGGTCCTAGTGGTCGTATTGAGCAAAATTTAAGCAAAAAAGGTTTTATCACTGCTAGCCTTCGTGGTTACTTGAGAATACCAGAAAATTGGATCCATAAAGAAGAAGAATTAATGATGTGTGTTTCCTATTCATCTGGCACTCTTATGCTTGGCTATGGCAATACATCTGTAGTATGTTGGGTTTTTTAGTTTTTTTTTTGTTATAAAATATTATGAAAATATGTTGGTTGGGGCTGGGGTCCAGAATAAAAACATTTAGAAAGTGAAACACTTCAAATAATCCCTCAAGTACAGATTTATTTGAAAAATTCTTGTGTTTGGGGCAGATTTAATTTGCTATATTTAAAGTTTATTTTAAATACTATACATTATTGCTTTTTGTATATATGTATATATAGTTGACCGTAAAAATTGATGTATAGGAAGATGGTCAGGGTTGCGGTCAAAGGAGAAACAAAAATAGTTTACAACTATTTATTTTCCGACGTTTCGCCACACTTTGTAGGGCTTCATCAGGGCTAAAAAGATACAAAATGATACAATAATAAGAATAAAAATAAGTAACAATGGCAAGAGTAAAAATTTTTTATATAAAAATACGTAAAATATACAGTTAAAAATACAGGAGATGTACATAAAACAAAAACAATATGCGGAAGGAAAAAAAGAAAAAGTTAAGATTAAATAAACGTCATGAAAAAATAATAATTATACATAAATAAGTAATAATAAAGATATAAAATGATAATAAATGAGCAAAGAACAAGTCAAGACAACCTACCTGTTCA
>NW_027106269.1:161062-161749 GCF_000696795.3 Halyomorpha halys | reverse complement strand
GAGAAACAAAAATAGTTTACAACTATTTATTTTCCGACGTTTCGCCACACTTTGTAGGGCTTCATCAGGGCTAAAAAGATACAAAATGATACAATAATAAGAATAAAAATAAGTAACAATGGCAAGAGTAAAAATTTTTTATATAAAAATACGTAAAATATACAGTTAAAAATACAGGAGATGTACATAAAACAAAAACAATATGCGGAAGGAAAAAAAGAAAAAGTTAAGATTAAATAAACGTCATGAAAAAATAATAATTATACATAAATAAGTAATAATAAAGATATAAAATGATAATAAATGAGCAAAGAACAAGTCAAGACAACCTACCTGTTCAGAGCAAACGGGTGAACAGTAGCAACAATTGGTGGAGTATGGAGCTAGCTCTTCCACCAGCCGTTCAATGGTTTTATTTCAATTTAAAATACATCGCGTATACAGGAAGTAGTGATAAAGATATGACGAAAAATTCGAAAACGAAAAATTTTTACTCTTGCCATTGTTACATATTTTTATTCTTATTATTGTATCTTATCTTTGTATTTTTATTCTTACCATTGTATCATTTTGTATCTTTTTAGCCATGATGAAGCCCTACAAAGTGGGGTGAAACATCGGAAAATAAATAGTTGTAAACTATTTTTGTTTCTCCTTTGACCGCAACCCTGACCATCTTCCTATACA
>NW_027106269.1:124771-158517 GCF_000696795.3 Halyomorpha halys | reverse complement strand
TTTTTAGCCCTGAAGAAGGCTAGAAACTCTAGCCGAAACGTCGGCACATTAAAATAAGTTAATCATACTTATTTGTGTTTCATTGACCGCACCCCCAACCAGCTTCTCCTCATTTATCATCCACGGTCAACTATCTCTCATAATTATTGCTTTTTATTTAAAATAATTATTTTATGTCAACAATGACTTCTGAAATAATTCTTCCAATATACTTTTCCTTTATTAGATAGCTAATACTAAGTGATAATTTCAATAGTTATAAGATTTAAAAAAAAAAAAATATCCTTAAATATTTATTATTTTCAAGGAAATTGATTTAGAATTTTCCTTTGTGTATTGAAGTTTTCTTCAATATAGGGATTGTGTCTCAGGTTTTCAAAGGTTCTGATTCCATTTTTGAATTGAAATTAATGAAAACAGTAAATGTGGCAACCTTTTTGTAGAGTTGGGTATTGCTTTATTTCTATGGATGGAATATTCTTGGGAAAATTTGCCCAATTTTTAGCCTGCAATCAAAATGGTGTGTCACCATTCAAATTTTGTCCACAGCAATTATAATTTCACAAGATCGCTTGTTCCAGTAGTTCTTCAGCAATAGCGCTAACCAAGAGGTTAGCAGTACATGAGATGGTTTGTAGATTGCTTTAGAATGTAAGACAAGTGCATTATAAAGCACAAGATCTGATTGACTGGTTGTCTATTACAAACAATGTTCATTGAAGCACACGCAGAGGAAATATCCTCTTATAACTGATACCAACCTCTCTTGCCGTGAACAAGAATGTTGATGTTTATTGTTGCAGATAAATACCAAGGCAGAGGTAGTTTCATGATCTGAAAGATCTGTGTTACTATATCTACAAGTATATTATCTATCACAGCAATCTGCATTTATGTACATTAGTTTTACTGGGTATGGCAAGTGCCTTTTTTAATGTGCTACTTTCATGACTCTATTTTCTAATATATCATACTTAGAATTTAAAAAAAAAAAATAAGAACAAGAAATTAAATTTACTTCATCTATATTTTCATATCACATCAAGCTATAATTTTTCATATGTTTCTTTGTGCATTATTTAATTTTTTAATATTCTTCTATGCATTTCCTTCCTGTTAGATTTATCTAAATTGATTCTTGGTTCCTGTTGTAATTTCTTGTACCTTGCTTTGCTTTGCTACTGGGTTATTGAGGTTACTATTCATACCGTAACATCAGCTCATATCCATTCTAAATGTTTTCTCTCTTGACTGCTTCCTATAACCATATATTCTTGCATTGACACAAACTAGTATCTTGTTAAATATATTTCTATCTTTCTACTTTGAAATTAGTTAGCACAACTCTGAAACATTAGGGTTATACAGATGATACAATTCATGATGTGTCTTTGCATAAAATCCTAGGATTCTTTCTGATTTCTTATTACTTCTGAAAAAATTCATCTTGGCAGCTGAAATTTTTAAACTGTGAAAAAGTTAATTGGATATTAAAATATACAAACACACACTCACGTACACAAAAAAAAAAATTGTTTGATCTAAATTGAGATGCAACAATTAATTATTCCAAACTATTACATTGATATATTTTCTTTAATTTCCCCCTTCCTTTTATCTTGTTTAAAACTTGATTTCAATATATAATAAAACTTAGTTTTAGAATTACATTCAGTGTTCGTGTTACAGGAAACTACTACCCTCTATTGAGTGAAACTTGAGTTAGAGGGTATTTAATTACCTCCATTTTTTTATGAAAATAATTTTAGCCCTATGAAATAAGGATTCATCCTAGAAATAAAAAATAGTGGGTTGATTATGATTTGTTATTGTTTTTGCTGGATTAGAACATAATGTGGAACTGCTCAATGAGTGATTCTGCTGTATATTAATAAGTTCATGCTTGCTCTATTTTTTTTTATAATAATTAATTTTAGCTTCTCTATGGGTCACTTCATGTCTGTTTTGCACTTTTATATTAATGAAAAAAATTGACTTATTAGTTTATTTTAAATATTGCATCTTGTATCACTTGATAGAAGAATGTCACATTAAAAATTATTACTGAGCTACTTAGATTTGTACGTTGTTAGATTTGTTTCCATAATTAGTTAAGCAATCTCTCTGTTCTAAAAGTTTAGTTTACTCATATAACCTCCAATTCCTTCAAAAGAACATGGTATGGTAAAACAGTGTTATTTAACTCTGAAAGGTATCTGTACTTTATGGTAGCTTGTAGGTATGGGTTAGTTTGTTTGGCGAAGAAGACAATTGTTTTTAAATGTGATACATAGCAGTTGTTATTTTTATTCAGATGAAACAATATTTAGGATGTTTTTTTAAAAAAAATTATTAAACATTATGATATTGTACATAATTTTTAAATTAGGAACATTTAAAATCATTTAGTCATACTAATTATGACATTAAAAATATTTTAAGTCATACAAGAAATTTTATAAAACAAAATTTATGCACAGGACACAACTTATTCATAACTTTTCTACATTTGGTGTAAGATATTGTTATACTTTGTGTATGATATTGACAAAATGCACAAATTTTTCATGGTCCAAACTCTTCTTGCTTTTCTGTAGTTATACATATTTGACCAGTCTCCACAATTGTAATAATTGAATATCTTTATTTTAAAAAGGTTTTTCCAATTTTTTGATCATCCATGGTTTTGATCTAAACGTTTTCTCCACAATTCAGAATGGTGGTTTTTGCAGGACCCTTTTTTCCGTGATACATTTTCACCTTCAAATTTAATGATTAGTACCCTCATTTTTTAAAAATTATTTATATGTATATATAGTTGACCGTAAAGATTTAATTATAAGTAGATGGTCAGAGTTGCAGTCAAAAAAAGAAGAACAAATGGTTTAAAACTATTTTAATGTCCGACATTTCGCCCCACTTTGCAGGGCTTCATCAGGGCTAAAAAGATACAAAAAAATATAAAACTGAGAATATTACAACAATAAGGTAATTTAAGCTAGGATAAATATTATGTAAAAATAAAGTGATAAATTAGATATAAATAAAAGGAAGGAAGGCATAAAATAGTATCAGTATAAAATAAACTTGAATAAACAATGATAAGAATATAAATAAGTAACAATGGCAAGAGTAAAAAATTTTGAAAAATACGTAAAATCTACAGTTAAAAAAGTACAGATGTACATAAAACAAAAACAATACAGGGGGAAAAAAAAGAAGAAAGTAGAGATTAAATAAACCTCTTAAAAGAATAAATATAAATAAAAATAATAATAATGATATTAAATGAGCAAAGAACAAATCAGGACGACCTACCTGTTCAAAGCCCTGTTTTAGTCCTGATGAACCCCTGCAAAGTGGGGCAAAACTTCAGACATTAAAATAGTCTTAAACTATTTGTTCTTCTTTTTTTGACCGCAACCCTGACCATCTACTTATAATTTTTTTATTATTGTTTCAATGATTCTTTTTTTTTTTTTTATGTAGTACTGGGCACACCTTAACTTGAAAAACTTTTGCTTTCCTTTAAAAAATGCATCTTATTTCAGTGTAAAGGATATAACTATTGAAGAATATTGTGTTTATTTTAAACTGAAGACAGTTATTTCCTTTTACAACCAAAACAAATTAGTATTTTCTTTCACATCACACCACCTTGTTAACATTTATACTCGGACATTTCAGAACTAGTGTGTAAATCAATCTTTTTTTATTATTGTTATGTGTGGTGTGCTGTGAGAAGGTGAATGTGAATGTGGGGATATCCAACAGAACTGCAATGGTATCATTCATTTCATTCTTGCAGTGATGATCAAAAAGCATTTTTGGCAGATCGCTGATTGACCATGTGAAATAATAAAAGGGTTTTTTTTTTTTTTATAAATTGAAAAACTTTTCTTGCACTTCTGGTTAAGAATCATTGTTCTAAATTTATTGGTTTAGTTATCTATTTTGAGCTGCAAATTTTGGATCAAGTGGAAGAAAAGCTATTTTTAGCTTTCTCATTGGGTTTTGTTGTTATTTAAAGCTATATCTAAAAACTTAAATTTTGTGGAATTTATTGTTAAAGAAACATATATCTTATATCTAAACTGTTCATAAGTTCATGTATCCAACATTTTAGTCTGTTCTCAGTTTTATTTTTTTAGAAGTTGATTTTGCTTTTAATTTTCATCAATACATATATTTTTTGTGGAAAAAAAAAAAAAAAACCTGGTGACTTTTAAGTTTTATTGATGGTAATGTATTTAAAATAATCTTTTTCTCACAAAAAGCTGACATCTATACTGAGTACTGATTATACCCTAGTAGTGTTTTCTGTCCCTAACCCATAGTTGATGTAATAATAAAATTTCGATGCCACAGATCGCCATAACTTGTGTGTATATTCATTATCCAATTAACTGGAGTTTGTACTTTTATTCTGAAGAACCATTTTTAATAAGATACATTATTCTGAAGAACCATTTTTAATAAGATACAATTAAACTTTATGTTATATGATCTATAGGAATTAGTTGGAAACTTCAGTGCTGATGGGCATGAGTGCAAAACAGCTGTTTGGACCAGTAATAAGGATAACTCCATCCATCCAGGACCAGTTACACTGAAGCAGGGTTCATATGAAATTGATTTCCAGGCAAAAAGATTTATGAAAAGTGATGAAACTTCCTCAAATTGTAAAATGGAGCTTATTCATAGTAACAAAACAAACTATAAAATGAGTGAAATGTCGAAGGTAATATTTATTGTATATTTATGTTAGTTTAGATCACATTTTACCTTGTTATTTATTTATTATTTGAAAATATTGTTCTTAACAGGTGTTTACTTTGGAATATTTGCAATCTTATGAAGGGACTGAACCTTGCACGATCTACACAAATTGCCTTGCCTGCCTTACAGATTCAAAGTGTGGTTGGTGTCCTTTGACAAGCTCTTGTCTGGACAGATCAGTTAATGAAACTGAAGTAAGATTTGGTTTTATTTTTTTATTGTCATTTTAAACTCTTAATGGTAGTTTGTTTATGTGTATTCTTAATGATGTAATGGTAAAACCAAGCAAAAAGAAATGTACCACTACAATTGACCATGTCTTTTTGTTGGATAGCTTTAAAAGAACAAAAACAAACTGGTTCAAACATAAACATTTATTTGGTTAATCTAATATTTATTAAACTTAAACTTAAAATAAACAAAAGAGTTATAAAATAATGAATACTAGTAAAAATAAAAAGCCTTTTAGATTAAAATAAAATTAGATTAATAAATTAAGAAAACAAAAGAGACAAATTTAAAAAAACAATATAAAATAAATACTGGTCGACGAAAGGTTGATCCACTTTGATAGGTGAGAGGAAGATATTTTGCTTGTCGACATGTGTAGGTCGCTGCTCTGTAGCAAAATACTACACCATTGCAGTGGTTCAAGGTTAGTGCAATGGCAAATAAACAGTCGAAATATCCCAAAAGCCAAAATGGCTACACTTACACTTATTAAGGGCAGACAGGGTCCAGTTATTTTAATGTATTATGCGAGCCGACTAATTAGCAACAATTCATATTCAAGTCGAAATGCCAGAAACACAGAAAAGGTCTTGGATTGTAATGTTAACTAAAACACTCAAAAAATGTCTAATAAAATAACATCAACCAAACACAGACAGGGCTGGTTACACACGGTTATGGCCACTAATTAGTCAGAACTCATCTAAAAATGAAGATGGTCGGTCCGTTGCTAGGTGACGTCTAAGCAACGATTATTAATCCTGTCTATATTACTTAATCATAACAACACAAATAAAATACACATTTTTCTTCTCAAATGACTTTATCCAATTAAAATAATATAAATAAAAATAATTGTAACTAAATTAAACACTAATACAACTCAAATACTATTTACAAGGTAATAATAAAGTATGGCATTAATAACAGTCCTTAAATGATCTTGAGCCTATGTCTCAATTAATAGTAATTAATCTTAATTAATAGTAATTATCAACAAACAATCAGAACAGGAGGTAATGGCATATAACATAGGTAATATGATAATATAACACAATGGCATACTGCTATATTTTCCCCGAACTGATTTAAATGTCCAGTCCTCATATTGTCTTAGGATGGTCCAGTCTCTAGTTTCAGTCAGATAAAAAGGGTTATGGTCAATAATATTTAAATGGTGTTGAAGTGGGATGAGATTGTTTAAGTTTGTATTGATGTTAATCAGTTTATAATAGGAGAACCTAAGGCCAAGGTGTAACACAGAGATAATATATTTTAAAAATTTCTTTGTTATCAGAAAGCATGAGTTTACAATTAACAAATTTATTGAAAAATGGTAGATTGAGGCTGTTAGGAATTTAGGGATGCAAGTTATTATAGTCATTCTTGACAATTTTCGGAATTATCAGTAGGATTTGTAGAAAGTAGGATTTTTTTAGTTTGTTATGTGTTGTTTTTGTGATATTGAGGATTGGATGAAGTGAGATGATTAGGGGATATGGTCTTCGGCAACATTAATGTTCTGAGGTATTGGGGGAAGTAATTAAAAAGTCTCCCAGGTTTATATACTTTGCCATACTTGTAAATAACTTCTCTTAAAATTTAAATTTGGTTAGTAATTTTGTCGGATTGGTGTTTTTTTGTTGTATCATTTTATTCATCCTCCTCATTTTTTGAAAAATATCCATTTAGTATTTCATTTACTAATATACTAAGCCTCGAAACTCATCTGGTTCTAAATATAAAGTCCTACAGCATTCAACTGTAGTACTGTTGGATTCAAAATTTCACAAAGTTATAGTGAATCGCACTCACTCTTATTATTTCTGTGTCCTAACTTGAATATTATTGATTTAATAATCAACATCAAGGCTATGGTGGTAAATCAGGGCGTGTTGGATTTTAAAGATTTAAATGCAGACATTAAGACCCAGTCGGAACATTCCTACGTTACTGGGTCCTGCATTTTAGTAAAATTTACTGTTTTCCACACTATGCATGAATAAGCAGTGGTGTTTTAGGGAGGGTAAATAAATATCCTCCCAGAAGATACCTTTCTATATATTAATTACAATTCTTAAAAAGAAATAAATTTTAATCAAAGTTTGTTATAATGATTATTTGTATATTAAGGCATCCGAGTGGTAAAATAACAATAAGTGTTTCCAAGGTTACTGGTGCAAGCAGAAACAGGTTATTCTTTTACATAATATTACAATGAAATCATATATTCGATTTTATTTAAAACATTAAAAAACAAATCCATGATTCAATATTTATCATAAATTTTTTGTAGATTTGCAGATTTGATGATGAATGGCATTATCTTACTCTTTTGCCTAGAATGTGTGATAATTGCAGTAATTTTATCACTTGTGATTCTTGTATAGAAAGTGGATTGTGTGAATGGTGGTCAGATGAAGCAAAATGTTCACGAATCGGGCGGTGAGTTATGAGCTTATGGTATAAAAACTCTTCCTTGTGCATTTAAAATATTTTATAAATTAATTTTGACCATAAAAGTCAATTAGTTTAAGTATTTAAATGAAGAATATGAATTCTATAGGACCCAGTCGAGTGTGAGAGCTATCGAGGACTGCCCAGCTGCATGCCATCTTAGGAACAATTGCTCTCAGTGTTTGGATGGGAATGGTCGTTGTGTCTGGTGTGAAGCTACACAGGTAGATTAATATTTAAATTTTTATTATTTTCTCACTGGATATTTTATTTCCTATGATCAACTATAATTATTTTGTTGTATCAAGTAAAATAAAATATGATAATTATTTATTAATTATTGGATATATTATTCACTTGATTGAACCAATAGCTTATTACTTGTTAGTTCAAGACACAAAAAGGATCTCCCATAAAAATTTGTCAGACATTTGTGCTTTGTGAGCTATAAAGCTTAGAGGATACTGATCCATTGTATTATCCCGACCTCTTTTTTGTGGCTTTTGATGGTTACCACTGATCAAATACACAAGTATTTCATTGTATTATGTAACTATAGATATTTTGTTTTTAATCTTGCTTTTTTAACTTTCTCTACTAATCTTTATTTTTTCATTGTTGTAAGTTTTCTTTTTTGTTATTACATCACCTGTGATGTTGACAAATGAATGTATTTCCTATATTAGCATAATAGGAGCTTGTATTATTTAATTTCCATGTCTTAGTATAATGTATAATTCAATTGAAGCCTTTGTTAGACATAAACTCTGATCAGAGGATCTATTTGAAATTTTTCCATTTATTCGTTCAAAAAATGTTTTGCTTATAGTGTATTGTAAATTATAGAGTACTCAAAGTATAAAGGAGATATTAATCGGTATTATTGATAATCTGTGTATATCAGATAACAAAAAAGTAGACATTTAAAGAAAATAAAATAAAAATGAATGATGTTATAAATAAGTTGTTAAGGAAACTATTATTTTCTGTTCATTTAATACCATCTTTTCACTTGGCTTTTTATCATATTCTTAAATTATGATTACTACTAATTCTTTTAAAAAATTTTTATTGCATATATTTTAATTTGATCTTTTCAATTTAATTTAAATCCAAAATTGCGAATTAATATACATTTGTTTTTTAACATTTTTATATATCTAATATTGTGAGTCTAATTCATTTTTTTTAAATACATTTTTAGGAATGCTTTTCATTTTCTGTATACACTTCACAATATCAGTTTGGCAAGTGCCGTCAGTGGGTGGACCTTAGAGGAAGATCTGCCGAAGAAAGTTCAGCTTGTCAGCCTTGTTCGGCCCATTCAAATTGTTCATCCTGTTTAAAATCTCTCGGTTGTGGTTGGTGTTATGATTTTGATAATCCAATTGTGGGAGTTTGTGCCCCTGGAGATTTTAGTGTTGCCAAAGTTGGTAAGGAATCAATATATAGGTACTTTGTATATTAGATGTAAAAACTTTATTTTGAATTTGTACTTTTTATTTTTATACCAATATTTTTTTTTATTGATGGACTGTTTTAAAATTTTCAAAAGTCACAATGTTCTTCTTTCTCAATAATTTTTTTAATGAAATAACAAGAATATAGATTCCTACATATTTTAACTCATTAGCTACGGTATCGGTTGCCATAGAATGATGCTGATCTTGCTCTTGAAGACACTGCCCACAGATGACTGAATTGCCTATCTATTATTTTTTATGGCACATGAATGAGTCTTGTATTAAGTTGAAGGTTAGAACTTCACGAGCTAGTGTATATGTATTATATTACATTTGAGTTCAGAGTTCGGTATTGCACCATACCAATAAACATAATTTTTGAATAATAACACAATAGTAAAATGCAAAACATCTCTGAAGATAATATTAGACAACTAAAATAAAAACATTGTTTATAAAGTACAAAGTAAACTTAAAAACATAAACACTTTCTTTCCAAGCTTATATGAATATTTATTTGATATATTCTTGCAGAAAGTTGTGCTGATGAGATAAATAAGCGGTACAATACGAGCCTATATCCAGAAGATGCTGCATGGTCTTATGATGAGTGTCCCGATGTTGATGAATGTCAACAGAGGCTCCATGACTGCCATGAAAACGCCAAGTGTACCAATACTCATGGTTCTTACAGTTGTCAATGTAAGAGAGGATTTATCGGTGATGGAAAGAAGAGCTGTGTCAAAACGTAAATAGTTTTTCATCATTTAATATTTATTGTAACTTAATTATATAAAGTGACCAGAGTTAGGTACTCCACACTTTTTTTTATCTACTTTAATTATATTTTTTTTTTCCTTAATTTTGAAAAAGTAAAATGATTAGATTTTTTTTTTTCGTTGGAACATAATGGAGGAGGGATCAGTATGTCAGTGATCTCGAGTAAGCCTCTATCCCTATCCTTGTTCCTCTGTATTAACAGGATGTCACTGTTAAGACAATCTTGGCTATGTTAATAGTGGATCCATAAATTTGTAATCAGTTATTCTTTTTCCAATTTGCATTATATGATTGAAACATGTATTAGTTTCTTTAATAATACATATTTCAATCATTTTATACCTTTTTTTTTTATTGAAATTTAAAGAAACTTTTCCTTTTTCTATTCAAATTTATTTTATTTCTAATTTTTTTTTTTTTTTTTTTAGATGTTACAACAAATGTGTACATGGTTACTGTTTGGGAGCACCCCAGTACACTTGTCATTGTGATCTTGGTTGGCATGGGATCGATTGTTCTCTCAATTGTGGCTGTAACAACCATTCAACTTGTTCAAAGGGAGTCAATATATGTGACAGTTGCCAGAATTGGACAACTGGAGAATTCTGTCAGTTTTGCAAGTATGTATATCTCCATCAATTTTGAATTTAGATGCTTTAATCAATACCAAAAACTATTTTTTTGTTTTTCCATTTTTTTAGGGCTGGTAGTTATGGTAATGCAACATCCCCTGATGGGTGCAAGAGATGTAATTGCAATGACCACGGTTCAGAAGAGTTGAATATTTGCGATCCAGTTACTGGTGTCTGCTACTGTGAGGATAATACTATTGGAACTAACTGTGATAAATGTAAAAAAGGTTATTATGGAGACCCAAGGTAACTTATTCCTTTAATTTTAGTTTTATTAAATAATAATAATTTTAGAATACATAGTATTGAATAATAACATAAGCAAACTAATTGAGCTTAGAGAATTAAAATATAGGATTGCAAAATTAAAAAGGTACAAAAATTATTTATACCAATAGTTTAAAAGTGAAAAGTGAGGTTTTGGGATATTTGAATTTTTATTTCAATATCTGCATAATTACTTAAAATATCATTCAAGTAATATTGAACGAACTAACTGCTTTTGTGTTTTATACTTGTAAAACAGGGTCTTCTTAAAGTAACTTTCAGGTTTTCAAACTTTTTTTAAAAATCTTGTGGTATATTATCTAAATTCACAACAAAATAAAAGTAATAAGGAGTACTATTTAAATATATATATTTATTTGTAATGCATTGTCATGTTGTTATTTTGTGCCTTTTGACTATATTTATATTTATTTTTTTATGTTAAGGTTATTTACTTAAATTGACATATTAGCTGCATCTGACTACAAGTTGTTATTGTTTCATAAAATAATACATGTAATGTCAAAATAAAATCAGTGATTTATATAAGAAATGTAATTTCTTGTATAAAAAGAACGTTCCTGGACAAAGGTATAGTACTTGTCGTCATGAATTCTCATAAGCAACTGAGTATTTAAAACAAATAAATGTTTTCTACCCAGTCCCACATGCATCTTGCCTGGGTAAATTCTTAGAGATAATTAACTTGAGCTCTTCATCAATTACCTAAAATTGAAACAAATGAAAGTCTTTTTTGATTGTCATTTATCGTTTCTTTATTTTCATAAGAATATAAATTATACTGATAAAAGAAAACTTAAAATGATTCTAGCTTTTCTCACAATTAGTACCAGACATTTGTTTTTATCAATTTCCCTTTGATTACTTTATATATATACTTTTGCATTTATTGGTTCCAGATTCCACATTATTATTTTTATTGTTATTAAATTAAATTAAATCTATACTGCTACAAACCATGAAGGGTTAGGGTTGTAGTACTGTGTAAGGAAGTACTGTTACCAGACCAACAGTTGTGCAAGGAGGTTATTTTGTAAGAATCATGCTCAACTGCCAGATTTTTACCCAATATAGATTATCTATAGTGGATCCATGAGGGCTCCCGAACCTGCTGGGCTGATTCAACTTTTATTATTATTAAACAGATTTAATATTATATTATTTTTACCGTGATACCAATGGTATATGCTCTGTATGCCTGTATCATATCATTATGATCTTACTTCAAATTTGATTGTTGTATTTTATATAGAGATGTAAATGTCAATAAATAAATTTAAAAAAATATATTATTATTATTCAATTTTTTTTCTAATGTTAATTGGTTGATTCCTATGGCCTCAGCTTTTTAAAAAAATATTTATAAATTCTAAAGTAGATTTGGTTTTTATTTTCTAATGTACTTTTTTTTTTTATTATATTCACAATTGGGGCCAAATTTTTTTTTTAATTAGCCCTTTTTTCAATAATTTTATTAGGGTAATGATAAAAAATACTAATGACCATTTATCTTTTTTTAAACTTTTTTTTGTACTAAGATATTATTATGTATTTAAATGAAGATAACTCCATGTTATCTATTTAAGTATACCTAAAAAAAGAGAAGAACTAAAAATTATGTGGATGTTAATTTTTTAGAAAGTTTTTTCTAGAAACAATAAAGAACAGTATTTATTCTTATTACCAACAAAAATTATTGTGAATAAACTTGCCCATTTTAAACCAAAACCAATATGCTTAATTTTTTTTTTTGTCATTACTTTATACTTTTTAAAATTTTTTTTGTATTATGATTAACATTTTTTTCTTTTATTTCTTCCCTCTTGTTCTTTAATTGTCCAATTCATGTTCACAAGACTCATTATTTTCAGGTATTAATGAATCGGGTAGAAAATTTTCTGTCATAGAATTTATTGATTCCTGCCTTTCTTAGCTTTTTTTTAGTGCCAACTAACTCCATAATCCAGGATATATCTATAGAAAGAAATACTTTATTTATCTATGCTACCTAAATACATTAGGTTGCTATCTCACACAGCATACTTATCAATCCGTAGTACCAATACCACCAAACACTCTCTGCATACATCATTCCAGTGATGCCCCTCCAAACCCAATTCCTCTAAATCAATTTTTAACACAATCCTCCCATCTACGTTTCAGTCTACCTCTCGGACGTTAACCCGTTGGTTCAATTAACTTTTTAAGGTTATAAAAATAAAACAAAATATTTCTCATGAAGAAGACTGTTTAAATTTATTACAAATATTGATTTTTATGGTTACAACTTTATAACAGCAGAGCAATAAAATATTATTGCCATGAGGATAGTACTGTCAAACTTTACTTCTTCACGTGAATATACTGTTATTACTAGTATAAGTCAGTTTTTCCTATTTATCTTTCTCACTTTATCCTATTCATTGATGTTTATTGTCACTTGATTGTTAGGCGAGGAGGAACTTGTTATTACCAGTGCATGTCCCGAGGAATGGTTTCACCATCTGAAGCTCGAGGACTTGGAAGTAAGTTAGCAGAAATGAGTATTTGGGAATCAAGGCAAGGACACCCTCCTACCAGAGAATGCTTATGGATCCTGAAAGAAGAAAAAGAATCTTTAAAGTTAGTATTGTGTTCTTTTTGTTATTTAAAAACTTTCATATATATTTTTTTTAAGAAAAATTTATTTATAATATTTATATTTTTGTCTATAGAAATAATGTGATAGAACTTACAATTGATGGTGATATACAAGTCCCATGCACTGAGAACTCAGTATATGTTTATGATGGATTACCAAAATTTGTTTCTGTTTCTGGAAATCCCCAAAGCCAAGTGTTGGGTGTTTTTTGCAGTCAAGATAACCAGAATCCCATTACAGTTCAAGCAAAATCAGGTATTTTCTTTTTCTTATATTTTTTAAAAATGTTTTATGGCTTTACAAAGTCTTATAATATATTATATATTAAATTTAATAATCCTTTATGCTGGAAGAGTCTTATGGTATTAAAAAGATTTAGTGAATGGCATAAATTCTTCCTTATTAAAAAACATTAGTTTATTTAATATCATCAGCAACGTTTCGGGAGATTTCCCCCATCTTCAGGCTGCTAAAAAACAAATTCAACCAAACCATAAACATGTGCTTACAACAACACTCATATATTATATACACTCAAAGAACTATTTATAAATTATTTACCTGTTAACAAAAACCTATATATTACATATAATTTTCTCCTATTTGTCATTCTTGCTAATATATTACAATATTAATGTCATTTAATGATTAAAATTTGCTATTGATCATACATTTTAGGAGAATAATTACCTTTCTGAAGGTTATCTTCCAGTCTGATAACAACCATATAGACTATAAAATAATTTTCTCCTACCTCTATTATCACAAAGATGTACAATAAAATCTAAAATTAACAATTTTTCAAAAAACCATTTCTATTCTATTTATTATATAACATTATTTACTTTTATAATTATAAACACTTTGGCTAAATTAATTCTATATTACATAAAAAACCACATTAAAATTAAAACGCTAATTTATTTATAATATCAATGTAATGTGTGCCTAAAGTTTTTGTATCTGTTTTATAATTTATTGCTTTGTCAATGTTTTTTGTAATATGTAATGATTCTATTATTTTTCTATTCCTACTGTTCTTTACTATATCTAAAATTTCTGGATTATTCAAATCAAATTGATGTTTGTATTTAATGCTATGTTGTGCCAATGCTGTAGTTTTGATATTTTTTATATTTTTACAATTGGTCTTATGTTGATCAATTCTTGTTTTTAATTTTTTAGATGTTTCACCTATATATAAACCATTACAATTCTGGCAATTTACTTTATAAACAACAATTAATTTATCTTTAAAGTCTACTTTGTCTTTCATATTATCCAGATAACTACCCAAGTTCTTTGAGTGTATATAATATATGAGTGTTGTTGTAAGCACATGTTTATGGTTTGGTTGAATTTGTTTTTTAGCAGCCTGAAGATGGGGGAAATCTCCCGAAACGTTGCGGATGATATTAAATAAACTAATGTTTTTTAATAAGGAAGAATTTATGCCATTCACTAAATCTTTTTAATTATATATTAAGTTATTAAACCTGCATTTTGATTTCAGGAGTTATGACCGTTCATTTTAAAATGGAAGGTGAGTCTAAAGGAGGCTTTAATGCTACAATATCCGTCCTGTCATGTCCAGACAAGTGTCCTTCAGGACATGTGTGTATGAAAGGGCAATGTGTCTGTCCTGAAGGTACTGCTGGACCGTTTTGCAAGCTTGTTGCTTGTCCTAGTAACTGCAGTTCTCATCTAAAACGTGGTCAATGCGATAAGGTTAGTTTGTTTCATAATTCGCTACTAATACTGATGAAGTTCTTAGATTTATATTTCATACTTAATCTTTCAAGGTGGCCGCTGGCGTTCACTCCACTCCAACAACTCTATGCCAATATACCGTGGTATAATAATAGAAATATGTGAATTTTTGTCCCTAATATGGTATAACTTTTTTAGGGTGGCTATTTTGAGATTCAACTTTTAAAAAAAATACTCAAGAATCATGCACCACTTGTACCAAAACTTACATTTCATTAAAAACCCATGTTAGTACTTTTACTGTACTATCCCTAAAAGATTCTTCCACCGAAGAAATTTTTATTCTTCATTGTCATGATAAAGGAAATGTTTTTTATGAAGTTTCATTAAGGGACCAATGCTTCTTCTTTTCTCTTGTTTTTAGTGATTCATTACTTGTTGTATTTTGTGTGGAGTTGTTGAAGTGAAGTGATGGTCAGTGACCACCTTATAAGCTAAGGTGTATATTAGTTGTAGATTAGTTAAATACCTATAATTTTTTTTTTCTTCTCTTCCTTTCTTATTTTCTTCCTAACGTTATATTTTTTATTCTCTCTATTCTCCTCCCATTTATTTCATATTTTGCTTTTCCAGGGTGTTTTATATAAATGTATTCTCGTCAAATTTTTGTTAAGGCTTTGATCTTAAATCATAAATAAAAAATAGTTTAGAAATAATTACAAATAAAATGATAGTCATAGAGTTAAAATAAAACAGTTAAGTTAAAAAATTATTTAAATTAGTTGACAAATATATAAGTTAAAATGTTTCTTTAACCTCATAAGTTAAAAATAGATAAAAAGTTAAAATAAATAATTTAAAAATAAATAAAAAGTTAAAATAAATAATTTAAAAATAGATAAAAAGTTAAAATAAATGAGTTAAAAATAGTTAAAAAGTTAAAATAAATGAGTTAAAAATAGATAAAAAGTTACAATAAATGAGTTAAAAATAGATAAAAAGTTAAAAAAAATAAGTTAAAAATAGATAAAAAGTTAAAATAAATGAGTTAAAGATAGATAAAAAGTTAAAATAAATAATTGTATATATGTATGTATAGTTGACCATAAAAATTGATATATAAGAAGATGGTCAGGGTTGCGATCAAAAGAGAAACAAATTGGGGTGAAACGTCGGAAAATAAATAGTTGTAAACAATTTTTGTTTCTCTTTTGACCGCAACCCTGACCATCTTCTTATATATTAAAATAAATAAGTTAAAGATAGATAAAAAGTTAAAATAAATAAGTTAAAAATAGATAAAAAGTTAAAATAAATAAGTTTAAACATTTAAATCAATATAGGAGAGATCACTGTTATTTATATAAAAATTTCCTGTTTGAAATTTCCCTAATTTAGAAACTTCTGTTCCATTGAGACATCCTGTCTGTTCTTTTGTGAATTAACAAGCTAAGTATGGCAGTAATCCAAAATATTTCTTTTCCATTGTAAACCTGATAATACATTAAAATTTATTCAACATTCACTTCTAGGAATATGGTAGATGCTTATGTGTTGATGGTTGGGGAGGTCGTGATTGTTCTGTTACTTTATCAACTCATCAGTTGATCTTTACTGAGCTTTTTAATTCAGTACTTTTGTCTGACTCATTGGATCACTTAAGAAAAATGCTTCCTCGTTTCGGACATTCACTTTTGGCTGACAGAAGGTCTTCATTGTGGATGTTTGGGGGATATTCTCTTTCCCATGGACCTCTAAATGATATCAGACTCTTTGATACGAAAAACAACACATGGATGCAGGTATAACAAAAGTTCCATGTACATTTATAAAATTCAAAGCATAATTTGTATTTTTAGTTATTTGTTATCAAAATTTGTATTTATTTAGTAAGTTGGTATGTATTATAAATTCTTGTTTTTTTTAGAGAACCCACTAATTAGCTTCTTTTTTTTTGTTATAGCTTTTCCTTGATTTATCGCAAACAACTTGTGAAAGCATTTAAAAATAATTTATTTAATGAAGTGCCTAGGATAGTTCTAATACTAATCCTATTAATATTGGTTTTGCAGTAATAATTTGTATTTTATTTAGGTTACTATCGATTCGACAAATGATGCCCACATGCCTCAAGGAAGATACTTTCATGCAGCTGAAATTTCACTTTCAAGGAAAGAAATTTTTATACATGGTGGTTTAACTTCTGCCGAAGCTGAAGAAGGCATGTTGCAAAATACTACATTGACTGATTTTTGGAAATTCAGATTGAAGCCCAGGCATTGGATTGAAATTGAGGTATTAAAGTTACTAGACATTTCATAGATATTTATCTTAACTCTTTTATCTTCTTCAATTTTTTTATTTTATTCTTCGTGATGTATATCAGGTATCATCTTCAGAAATCATTAGGTTATTGTTACTACCCATTTTCTTTAGTTGTCCAATGTTGATTTATGATATCTGAAATAAAGTGTCATTCATTAAATTTCTTTGTTGACCTCATTTATATTCAGTTATGATTCACTTTTAAATTTCCTTCTGAATTTTAAAACTGAATTTAGGTATGTAAATTGGCAATTTATTTGGAATGGTTGATAGAGTATTGGCTTGCTATACTGAATGAACTTTATTGTATAAATCCTGGCTTGGCATTCTAAATTTTTTCTTGTATTACAATTACTGGGCAGAAACTTCTTGTATCCCTACTCTAAAATGAGTATCCTACATTCATTATTAATCAAAGGATAGATTGAATGGTTGGAGCTCGATAGTGATCTCACTGTCCTATGAAAACTGAAGGTCAAGAATCACGCACATTTACCAATTTATTTATTCGAATGGCAAATTTATTATTTTTGATCATAAATTCACTGTCGATGAAAGAATTTTGATATGGTACATACAGATCCTTGTGTGTTTATTAAAGGTTCTTAGTGAATGTTTTTTAAAATGGTCCTATTCATTATTTTTCTTTTCTTTTTTTTATTGTCTATAGACCTTATAGCTCGTTAGCCTTCTTCACCCACTTCACCACTTCACCACTCCTCCATCTTTATCAATTTTCAGCGATGGCCTCCCAGTTTATTACATACTTCTTGATCCTGTCCACCCATCTAAGTTTCAGCATCTTGATCTAAACCTGTTCAATAATTAATTTCCTATTATTTCAGAATGAAATTGCTCCGCCTGGTCTTGCTGGACATACTCTAACACTAAGGAGAGTTGGGGAAACTGAAATACTCTTATTAATTGGCGGATTTTCCCCGGAACATGGTTTCCTTGATGTAGTTTGGGAATTCAATCTTGAAACTGACAAATGGTCTAAGTTAAAAACATCGGGTAGTGGTCCAATAGGTATGAATCAATTTATTGGTAAGTTTTCTATTATTGTATTCATTTTTAATTTTTTTAAATTTTTTGAGTAGGAGTATATGGCCATAGTACAGTATACCATGAGCCAACAGATAGCTTTTATCTTTTTGGAGGATATGTTTATGGTGTAAATAGAACACATATTTCTGATAAACTGTACATATTTCATTACCCAACCAAAACATGGTCTCCGTTACCAACGTTTTCTCAGTACAATCCATCGAGGCTTAATACAGTAGGTGTATTATAAAATATATATTTTTTGTTCCACTTAAAACAAGTTTTATTTAAAAATTTATTTATTTGTTTTTATAGCCTAGGGGAAGATTTTTACATTCTGCTATTACTACTGATGATTACATGTTGATATTTGGTGGAAGGACTGAAATGCCATCTATCCCAGAGCCTCTTGTAGCATATTCCTATGCTTGTAATCACTGGATCAAACTGTCTGCAAAAGGTATTTATTTTTTTATCTTGAAAGAATGATTGACCATGATAATATATTCTAGAGAATGCTATTCAGGAACTAATTGAGTAGATTCTAAATTTCTTCTTGGCTGTTGGACTTTGTTCCTTAGTCATTTATGGGATTAATGCTACCCACTATACCATAGAAAATCATATAATAATATACTATGAAACAGGAAACAGAAATTATTCATATTGTGATATTTTAGCCCTAATGTATTTTTAGATGTTGAAATGGTTGGAGAAATACCACCCGAAACTTATTCGCATGCCATGACATTAGATTTGGAAGCATCAACCGAAAAGCAAATTGTAGCGTATGTCATGGGTGGATTTACTGGTAGACCTGAGTCTCATGTAACAAGAATCATGTTACCTGCAGACCTTTGTACCCTTTGGAGTGGCAAAGAAAAGTGCAGGTGAGAAAAATCTAATTTAACTTTATTGTTTTTCTATGAAGGAGTCTTTAAAACAGTTAATAGTTTTGAAAGTAGATAAGTTTTTATACAGTGAAGTCTCAGTTATACGAATATGAGGGGGTACCAAAAATTCTTCATATAATTCATATAAGTAAATATTTCGTGTAAGTGAATACGCAATACATACATATTATGTATGTATATTTTTCAGAATTTTTTTCTCGTACTTAGTAGGTTCATATACGTATGTTGTATGCAGTTGAAAGAAAAACAAAGTAAAGTGAAAAAAAAAATGATTTATTGTATAAAAATTTAATTTATCTTTAATTCAAATTTTTGACAAAAAAATTGCGTTATGTTTGTTTCATGTTGCTTTTGGCTGAATACATCATTCTATCGCATTCTGTTAAGGTGTTAGATTCCTTCTCGCTAATTTCTTTCGCATATATAAAACGTTTTACAACTTCAAATGTTTCAAGAGCTTCTGCAAAAGATGGAAGAGGCAAAGGATCTTCGTATGCTGAATCGGAATCGTCCGAGCTTCCTTCGGTTGGGGTTATGGCAATTTCTGCGATTATGGCTTCATCGCTTTGAAGCACGCAGGCTGCCAAATTTACTAATATGTACATAAAGGGGGTCCAAACTTTCCTTCGTATAAATGGATAATTACATACACATAATTAAGGAGTTTTTGCAGGGGATTGAGAAATTCTTTGTATAACTGAATGTTTCGTATAAGTGAGACTTCACTGTATATCCATTTCTTGGGGTCCCCATCTATCATCTAGTAGTTTGAAAATTATAATTTTAACTATAGGATTATAATGTGTAAGAATTGATAAGATGAAGAATGAGGACTGACAAAGAATTATATCAGCTCTATCAGGAAATGAAAGTGCCCATGTTTATTCAAGAGGATAAGATGGTTGGAGGTGTGGTCACAATTTTCAGCTTTTATCTAGGCTGCTTGGAGGAAATAGATAGTCCAAAATTGCACTTAGATTTCCATCACTAACTAATAAATAAGTTTTTAATTATTTGTGTTCTTCACTGACCGCTCCCCTAACCATCTCATCATCATCAAATTATATGTTAATTTAAGTATAGCGTCTAAGGTAGCTAATTAATGTACATAAAATAGATGACTGAGCTAAAGGGACCTATATGTATGGTTCAAGTTGGGTACATCTAAGAGATAGAAAACCCAAAACAAGATGATGGGATGATGTGAGTGATACTCTCATAAAGCTAGAAATTAGAATTACTATGGCTGAAGATATAACTCAGTGAGACAGTAGGGACAGCTATGAGCCAGCTGTTGTGCCAATAAAGAAGAAGTAAAAGAATCATATTAATTGTTCTGAATATCCTTATTCACCCGTACACCAATCAAGTAAATCAGAACAAGTGATTTGTTGTTGTTGATCAATTTCCCAACATTTTTTTTGTGAAATATATATAGGTTCTTAGGATTATTAGTTGACTAATAAAATACTTAAAACTAAGTTGAATTATTCCTTCATAAGTGGTATTTACCTCAGAAAGAGTAATTTTATTTATTTTAGTGTTATCTTACCAATGAAACATCAAGTTTCTGTAAATTGTCGATGATTCTTCTTCTTCGTTCTTCCCTCTAGATGGCTATGTCAGGAAGTAATCTTTTTTAGCCATTTTGGGAAGAACTGTGTGATGTCCAGTTTTCCTTGACCATCTTAAAAGATGTCAAGGACCTATGTGCACCTTTCGCCAACATCTCCGACTTCTGCTTCATTTGTAGGGTTTTTTCCCTCACAGTTTATTATCTGGTCAGGACCCAGCCGATCCCTACTGACTTTGGCTCCATGCCAGTACTGGTAGCATTGCTGCCTGCCACCAGGGATATTTATGACCTCCCGCTCTATATCTGCCGTGTTCAGTCAGAAGCAGGATGGGGTTCTTCACCGCACATGGCTCTTGTTGGTGGGTGATTTATACTGTCGATTTTTTTTTCCATTTCATACCATTAGACATATTCTCTATCTGTAAAAATTAAGTGTTAAACTTTTTCTTGATAATTAATAATTATCATAATTGAATTTTATTCCCGTAAATATGGAAATTTTGTTCCTAAACAAATATTTTTTTCTGGAGCCCTTGAAAAAGAATTACTGGTATTCTACTGTGTATATACTATAAAGCTTGAGTTCATACAGTAATCAGTTTTTGATTGATTATTACTAATTATCTATAATTATAAATATCAATCATATCTTTATTCTGTTACATATTTGTGTGTAAAAATTATGTCTTTTATAAAGAAAATTTCAAAAATTACTCTTCCAAGATTTATTTTTTAATGCATCATTCCTTTCATTCAATTTGTTCCATTGAAGTTTTTGATTTATTGCAATGAGAGGGAATTCTTGTATAACATTACTATATATTAAAGTAGTTATTGCTTATTTTAAAGATTACATATAATATACAATAGTTTTATTTTTTTTAAATTTATTTTAGATCATTTGTGGGATGTTCTCATTGTGATGTAATATCTGGAGGATCAAATTCCAGTTATTGTTATTCTACCCATCGTGGCAGGCAAAATGATCCTTGTCAAAATTTGAATGGAACTTCGAAAACTTCTAATGGAATTTTTTGCAATGCTACTTGGATTTTAGCAAGATCTTGTCAGCAGTTCACATCATGTTCAGATTGCCTTGCAAAATGGCCTAATGAAGAAGAGCAGGTGAGTTTTAAATTATTTTACTGTTCCTTATAATAACAAGGATAAAAATCTGCTTGGCTTCAACTTTTTTTTCGTTATGTTTATGAGTGTTCAGTGTGGAAAATAAATAGTATAAACTCTTCTTACTCAACTATTATTATTGGGTTTCTAAATTATTTAGAACTAGTGTCTGAACATACACAGCACTTCTGTCATTATTATAGTAAAAATTAGTATAAGACATCCATCAATTTGCATAGAATGTTGTGAAATTACTTTAAATATTCTATAGATAACCCATTATTAATGAAGATAATGAGAATTAAAACATTAATTTTAAAACAAAAAACATTTTTAAAAAAATTAAAACAAGAATGCTTTTAATGTGGCTTCACAGTGTTCAACCATGGAATTTCCGATAACATTCATATAAGCCTATGATTTCAAATGTTGTTTGATATGACCTGCTTTTTGTGAATTAACTAAGCTTAATATATACTGCTGCTTTGTCTATTTGTTTCATCTATATTAGCAATTTTTTTTTCATTATATGATTCAAGTATATTGATTTTACATTTCTTGTTTAATTAATAATACAAAAAAGCTTTTGTATTAATCACATTAAGTTTTTTTTAAACTGATGCTTTAATTGTCTATCATGTTTTAAAACATAATTTTCAGATCAGTTTTTTGCTTTGAAATTTTTTATGTTGATTATTGCTTATGTATATCAAATCGCATATTAGAGTTATAACTTTTAAAAGGAAGCAAAAACATACATGTAATTTCCTACCATCTTATTAAGATGGTCAGAAGAACATGTTTATGTACTATATATGTTATGTTACTGTTATTCTTCGTCAGGTTTGTAAATGGTGTAGTTCATGTGGTGGTGGAGGTAAATGTATCTCTGTTAATGGTGAATGTTCCAAAGAAGCGAAATGTGGTCCTGGAGAATTGAATTTCTTCCAGTACTGTCCAGAACAATCATGCCCTGCTTCAGACTGTGAGAAATGTCAAACTATGTCTAATTGTATTTGGACAAGGTAATAATATATTTTTAATATCTTCTTTTTTGTTAAATTATTCTTAACTTTTAAAATATTACTTTATAATGACTTCTTTTTGAAAGTTTCACTTGAAATTACTACTTTTTCTTTGACTTTGTGAATTAATTATTAGATTTATGTTCTGAAAACTGAATCAAAACTTTTATTTATTACATTTCAGACAGGTAATGAAGACTGCAGATGAAGGTGGAGTTAAAATATCAGCTAATCCAGTTTATGATTGGAATTGTGTACCTAGGGGTATATCAGATAGATCTAGTTTGAAACTTCGAGCTGAAGGGACTTGCCCAAAACGTTGTTCAGAACTTACAGATTGTCATTCATGTCTTCAGTCTCAGGCAAGAAAAATAATTTAAAAGAAGTATATGTGAGAGTTGTGGTTTTTTTAATCATAGTTTTTATTTTAAAATTTAGGGAGGAGAAGGAGATTGGCATGAATGCCGCTGGTCAACACGCTTGTCCGAATGCATTTCTCCAAGTTACCAGAACCTCGTATGTGCTGGCAGTGTTTGTGGGTTAGTCCTTTCTCGTGGTGCACTTTGTCCTCAGCCATGTGCGGCTTTCGATCGTTGTTCCAATTGCCTTAAGCATGCCCACTGTGGTTGGTGTTCTCTGCAGAATCAGCAGGGAGAGGTACTTTTTATAATTAACTGAAAAAATGAATGTCTTACTAAATTTTTCAAAAATAACCTAATCAAGTTGTTGGTGTTTTCTTTTTTTGTTCAGAGGAACTTATAGATAGTTTATTATACTATCACGCTAACTTGCAAGCATGAAAAAATTTACAATACAATTTTCACTCTTAAAAATATAATATAAAAATCAACAGACATTTTATTTCTAGATTTTTTACTAAATGGTATAAATTATTTTTCAAAATTATGAAATATCATAGCTTATGCAATTGATAAAAAGCACCAATTTTATCTTATACTATCATAAGTCTTTATATTGTTTTTAGGGAGTTTGTTCTGAAGGGTCACTTGATTCTCCTATATCTGGTCCAGAGACTGATACGTGTGAAGGATTGTATTCTCTTAAACCTAATAAGAGCAATGATACCACTGGTGGCTTTAAATGGCACTACGTTTCTTGCCCTCCGGAAGATGAGTGTGCTGCAAATAGGCATTCTTGTGATCCTGTCTCTGAAACTTGTATTGATCAAGAAGATGGCTATAAATGTATTTGTGCTAAAGGTAACTCTGTCATTTAAAATTCTAGTTCATATATTATATTAGCCTAGTGTAATTTTTAGTGTTGAAATTCTTACGTTTTTCTTACTAGTTTTATTCTTTTAATCTTCATGGTTTATTTTTCCTCTCCTTTCTTTTTATTTTCCTATGTTAGTTAAAAAAATAAAATTCCTCATGCTTTATTTTTTTCGTTTTTCTGTTCTGATGCTATATTTATATTTTAATTTTGCAGGCTATAGTGACCATGGAGGGGACTGTGTTCCTGTGTGTAGCCAAGGCTGTGTTAGGGGCCGTTGTACAGCTCCAGATACCTGTAAATGTGATTTTGGTTATGTCGGCTCAAACTGTTCAATTCAATGTTTGTGCAATGGCCACTCTGACTGCTTGGGTCCTGATAAGTTAGATGAATGTCTGGATTGCAAAAACAACACACAAGGTCCTCAGTGTTCACGTTGCAAACCACTCTTTGTCGGAGATCCCACTGACGGTGACTGTGTTCCATGTTCAGATTATTGCAATGGTCATACAGATATATGTGCCAATGAAACAGTACCTGAGCATGTGTTGAGGAATAAAACCATAACCGAACTTGAAGAAATTTTAAAGGAAGGCCCTACTACTAAAGCCAAGTAACTATTACATGTTTTATTAGGTAGACTAGTTTGCCCCTACGAGAACTCTCACATTAGCTATGTTTCCTTTTCTTTAATTCATTTGAAATATAAGTTATATCATTCTACTTCATACATACAATATAATACTATCAAGAAAGTCTGTTCAACATACCATTAGTTAAGCTTCTTACTTTTATAATGGCTAACTTTAAATAACAGTTTACGTTATGAGTAATTTAATTACATTGTTCCATTGAAAAACATCACTTCAGTTTTACAGTTTAGATTCAGCAATCTGTACACTTATATTAACTCAGAATCAAACTCACTGGGACCTCATAGCTAGGCTGTTAGTGATCGAATGTTTTGGGTGGGTTACAAATTTTTGGGGGGAATCCGTGGGTCTGAATAATTGGAAATTTACTGTGCCATTCGCTCAAAAAAACATTAAATATTCAGAAATGGATAGACTAGACATATTTAGTACAGTATTTTTTCTATATTTTGAGTTCTCAGAATATCATCGTGTAATTTGAGCAATTAAACTTATGGTTAGTTAAGTCTTTAGCTCAAAATATTGTTATACTTAACAACATGTTATAAGTATCCTAAGGCGCTATATAACCTGCTAGAATGAGGTTTGACCCATGCCTAATTGGTGCGCTATCTAAAAACTTCATTTCTGGGTTTTAAAATGCAACAGGACCCAAACTACCAAAGTACTGAAACCAAGAGCTTGCTCACCATGAGCTTTGACAAGCAAATGATGTGATTCTACAGTAGTTGTCATGAAATCTTGACAGAAAATCAATATTTTCTGAAAATTGTAGTAGGCACACTAATATTTTCGACATGTTCAATGGTATTAAAAATCTATACTGTTGTTTGAAACTTGTGTTGTTGTGAGTTGAAAATCTTTGTCTAATGTTAAAAGAAGAAAATATACCAATAATGTGTCTTGGCATTAACTATATACCTCCATCGGCTAGTTCCAGTTTCATGTTTATAAAAAATGTCAATGATGGATTATGGTATTGACATCTAAAAAATTCTAATTTTATTTACATCTATTTGCCTCTATGTATACTGTATTATGATACTTCTTTCCTTTTAATTTTAGTTATTTATTAATTCATCGATTATTTTATTTTATCAAATGCTTCTCATAATATCTTCTTTTTAATTTTAATATTTTCATAAAGTTTAATTATTTAGTGTTTACAAAAAAAAGTTTTTTTTAATTTTTTGTTTACAGATGCTTTCACTGTACCAACAAAACTACTGGTGATAAATGTGGAGAATGTATTTCAGGCCACTTTAGAGGTGTTGAAGATCTTAGAGCCCATTGTAGGCCTTGTCAATGCCATGGGCATGGAGACACTTGTGATCCCGTAACTGGAGAAAAGTAATATTTCTACATGATTATAATAAAAATAATTAAGTTATAATTTAAATAAAATTCAAATTAATGAATTTGTCTAATTTCTGGTTAGATGCAACTGTGGTAACAATACAGAAAGTGATTCCTCTTGTTCTGGCAAAGGAGAAGCTCAATGTTGGGCTCTTCAGTGTTCAAAATGTAGAGAAAGTTTTCTTGGTACACCAACCGGAGGACATCAATGTTATAGAGGAATGAGCGTTGACTTGAAATTTTGCTTGGATGCTAAGTTAATTGAAGAATGCAAACTGAAACCTAAACCCTTGGCACCTGGCCAAACGGTATCTATCTATATTTACTTAATTTACTTGTAATAGTATGTTAAATGTAAATATATAGTGAATAATAGTATATTTTTATTTCATGATTAGCCTCAAATTTATATTATTGTACATCTATGGGTTTCTGCTCCTGGTACCTGTTTAGATCATCCCCCTGACTTGATTTGAATTGTGTGGATCTGGATTACTCTTTATCAAGCTGAATTCTCAGTCCCAAATTTTTTTCGTTGTCACTATTTAGCCATAAATGCTGATCTGAATAAATAACTGTTTGGCAGCCTATCAACATTTAACTAACACTCACCTCACCTGAGGGTTTACCCTTGGGGTATATCATGGATCTCAGTGCTGCACAGTGGCTAGCATGTTACTGGTTGAGAAAAATGTTGATAGATAAATTAGTAACAAAAAACTTTATTTTAGATCTTGTTCTAAGAAATTTCTGCTTTATTTTTCAAATTCATTCTTCTATAATTCATCTTAGAACAGATTATTTATTGGTTTTTGAAAAGTTTATTGATGGTTAAATGTTTATGTTTCCTTTTTTCAGGTATTCTTTGTTGTTCAACCAAGATTTATGAATGTTGATATCAGGATAACAATTGACATTACACAAGGAGCCCTTGATATGTACATTAGTCCAAAGGATGATACTTTTGTGATTGAAACCAACAGTTCGACTGGCCATCATCTTATCAAACTGGATCCTAAGTAAATTTATTTTAAATATATAATTAGATATCCTTCTTCTTTTTCATCTTCCTCAGTGCCTCTCCGCGTAGAGGTGCCTCGAACCAAGCGTTTCATCTGTCCCGGTCCTTTGCCAATGCTCTTATGGAATCCAACATATTTCCTCTCTTCTCTCCCAGTCTAGCCACATTTTCCTGCCATGACATCCTTGGTCTTTTGCCAGTTGGTTTAGCTTCGAAGAATTTTCTCGGTCCAGGGTCTTCATCCATTCAGCATGTATGTGCAAACCACTTCAATTGCCACTTCTCTAGAATTTCAGTTAGTGGTTTCATCCCTGGCTCCTCTCTTATTCTTACATTCCTGAAGTGTTCCCTTCGCGTTCGGCCAGCTACTTTTCTGAGATATTTCATTTCTGAGGCAGTGACTCTGTTCCTTAATCTGTCAAGAAGGACCCAGCTCTCACTTCTGTTTAGTAGGGTGGGAAGGTAAATTGCATTACAACTGTGAAGCTTTACTTTTCTCTCAACTTCACGCTTCCTAACAACTGTATTGCAGATCTGGTAATAAATGGTATTTGCTTTTTTAATCCTATTAGATATTTCTTGTTGAATTTTACCATCTCTGCTAATAACTGTACATAGGTACATGTAATCTTCTGCTGCCTCTATTATTTGTCCTCTGCAAGTAATCGGCACATCTCCCGGTACTCGTCCAATTTGCATGACTTTGCTTTTACTCTTATTTGTCATCATGCCTTTTCTCTCAAGCTCCGCTTCCTATTCCACTGCAGGGGCCCTTTAAGAGGGCTTAATTAGATATCCTATTAATGAAATATGTCCGATATAATAGTTTACTATTAATTAAATTTTGTGTGTATAAAATAATTTACTATATTATTTTTTTTAACTTTCCAAAATTAATTTGATACTATACATTGTATATTGGGTGCCGCAGTATACAAGATGATGTTCAAACTTCCCCTTCTCTGATCTCTTAATTTTTTTTTTTTTTTTTTTTTTTTCACTGGGTCATAACTGTGGCATGTTATCAATCTTTTGAGGATATTGTTAGTTTTCTGGACCTCCAGTGCTTTTAACTTTAGAATTTTCCATAGGATCAGATTTTTTTTTCTCAATGGATTCTGATAACAAATGGAATTTTTAGGCAAATTTATATTGGATACTTTTTTTGATCCAATGTGTCCTGAAGGTGTAAATTAACAGAAACTGCAAACAATTTTTTAGAGTTTTTAACAATTTGTGTGCAAATGATATGGAAAATGAAGAAAAAAAACCTTAAGAATTATTTCAAAATTTGATTTCCCGTAAAAATCCATTAGAATATTTTGGCTAAATCTGTAATATGCAAAAAAAAAAAATTATCCCATCCCTTTGGAATTTCTTAAGTTAGGTATGTTAGAGAAGAACTGGTTAAGGTTAGAAAATTAATAATACACTAAAATAAAAAAAATTATACTGTATTTCACTGTTATAATCCAACAAAATTCAAATGAAAATTCCAAAGAGTAGAAGTTAAGAGAGATGAGTATGTATATTGGGGTGAACCTCTTTAAACTGAATTTTAAATTAAAAAAAGATTTTGTTTAGATGTGTGTAGAATAACCTTTTTCCCATCTTGATCACTTAAAACTTTTTCAGAAATCATTAAAAACACTTTATTTAAGGTCCCTCATTTTGAATGCCTAATGCCTACACTTCATTGAATTTGCTCTAATTACTTTAATAATCTATTTTTTTTTTTGTTTTAGGTATAGAAACAGTTCAGAATTCCCTATAGACTTTGAAGCTGGTATGAATATCAGCTCCCCCTGGTCAACATTAAGTCATACTAGAGTTGATTCTGTTATAGAAAAATATGCAAATGGTCTTGCATCTTATATTACACTTGCAAGTAAATCTTCTGTCCTGATTGTTCGCAATTTGACTGATAGATTGGTCATTACTCTACCACAAGACAAACATGAACTGGGAAATACTCGATTCTTCATAGCTCTGATCGCCACTTCACGTCCAGCATATGGAACAATATTTTTTAGACAAGATCAACTGCATATCGATCTTTTTGTTTTCTTTTCTGTTTTCTTCTCATGTTTTTTCCTATTTCTTGCTGTTTGTGTTGTTGCCTGGAAGGCAAAACAGGCAGCAGATATGAGGCGTGCAAGAAGGCGCCATGTTGTAGAGATGCTTCACATGGCAAAAAGACCTTTTGCAAAGGTGACCCTGATGCTCGGAGACGGTGGTCACCCAAGACCTATTGCCATGGAACCTACCGATGATGGGCTCGCAGCAGTTGGCACTGTCTTGGTCCACCTACCAGGAGGGCGGTCTGCTCCTGTTCAGTTGGCCATTGGCTCTTCTCTTATTCTCCTTGCCCGTGTTTATCCTAACAATAGCCGACCTTTTCTTAGAAGGAGAAGTATTCATACGTAGATTATATATTTAAGCATATGTTATATCCTTCACTACAGTTATTTTTAATTTATTTTATTTTACTTTGTTCATTATTGACTAGTCTATTCTTTGATTCAATTTTTGTCTATGTATTCATTAGCATTACATATGGCACTATGCTGAACACGGATTTATTTCATCTCATATATTTCTATTTTTTTACTGTGCCTCATGTTTCTTTAGTTACTCACCATTTGGCTAGCACACTTCTATCATTTCTTTGTAAATATGTAAAAATTCTTACTTACTTGTGATACTTATTGCATTGGAACCATCAATTTGGTCAAATTCACGTCCTAATTTTTTTTATATAGCTTTTTTTAAAGTTACCCACTATTACTCCATGTAATCAAACAAAAATTAATTCGTTTCTAAATGCTCTGAGTTGTGAATTTACTGCACATTGAAGTCGATTATGAATAAAAATTGAACTTTTTTTTAAAATTTTGCATTCCTTTCTAATTATGTTAAATATACTACAAAAATTAACTTTCATTCTTGATTCTTATGTTCACATTTCATTCCTTACATATAGTTCTTAATGACCTTGATAATAATGTGCAACTCATTGAACAATAATGATCCTAAATTCAATATATTTTTTCTAAATGAACTACATTTGATAAATTATACCATTTAAGAAAATATGGTATCTAAAAATGGACACATAATCAATTAGAAAAATTTCATGTTTCATTTACATAATTTTAATACCAATCTCTTGATTGCACATGTTTTCCACAAATTGTCACAATGAAATATGATATATATTTGATATTTGTTGCATGATATTTAATTGTTTGATTTACTTTTTTAGCAAAATTTATTATGAATATTGATATTTTAAGATACATTAAGACTTATTATTCGTACGCATACATTTATACATGTCATTTTTAGACTAACTAATTTTTGTTACCTCATTGAAAATTATCATGATATTTTCTAGTGCAATACATATTTTAAATAAATAATTTAGTTAGTTTTATTTTTTTATTTTTCAAACTTATATTTTTAGGATTTTTTTATCTAAAAATATGTTCGTTCAATTGCCGTCGTCTTTCAAAAAAAAAAATAATAATAAAATAAAATTAATGATATGACCTGTTTTATCAAAAAAGACTTAAATTATTCTAAGGTTGTATTATTTTTTTAACATTGATATTACATTTTTGGATGACAGATGTATTGACCTAGAAAACTCTTAGATTTTTGGATGGTATCTTTTAAGAAATGTTGAAAAACTTTTTAATAGCTTTCCCATTTTATTTGATCAATATATTTTCATTTTAATCAAAGTTTTTTCTTAACTGTATAAAAGCTATCTAATAAAATTTTAATTTTTTGCAGCCCCTTTCTTTATATATTTGTTATCTGTTTAGTTAATTATAATTTATAGTTTCTTTTCATTGATGATTGCTTTTTAATGGTATATATTGTTTAATAAAAAAATAGAACTAAAGGATTCCTAAAAAATAAAATAAAATAAATTGATTCTTATTTCATTATTGTATTTAGCATTCAGTAAAACAGAGGTAAAACTTTTTGTATATTTAAATTGTAAATATTTCATGTTTTTTTTTTTTCATTTGTCCTCAACTTAAAAAAAGCTTAAGCCCCCCTTTCCTGTGATATATATGTTGTAATTGCCAAATCTGTTTACTTGAAAGGAGCTACATTGTAAAAATACCTTCTCAGATATGTATGTCATACATACATTAATTACTATTTAGTCTTAAGGGAACTTTTGACATTCCATACTAATACTCCAGATATAATTGTATCTCCAATCCCTCAGTGTGTTGTGTTATAGATTAATTATTTTTGTAATTTTTTTATGTTTGTATTTAAGATGTTTATAATTGTTATTTTTTAAATATCTTATTTAAATGAAAATAAGATCTTTCACTGTATTACTTATAATGGTTGTAAATTCTTTTCTCCTATTTAGTTGTGTATTATTTTAATTAGTACTTAAAATGATTGGGTAAAAGATGACAATAGAAAATATATGTGCCAATTCCGTTAGGAGTATTATTGATATATGAATAAAATTATTTATTGGGTATTGTGTAAATATGTATTTTATAGTGGAAAATTTATATTTCTTTATTCAATATTATATTTATAAACTAAGTTATGACTGTAAACTAACAGATCTGATTATATTATAGTTTAGATTAGTTTAAAGGCACTCTATATAAAATTTTAATTTCTTTTATATTAACAACTGGTTCAGGGTGGAAAATTGTAGCACTCAATTTTTAAGTTGCAATTAAAAACTGAATAAGTATTTTGCTCTATTGTTTTAAGACAATTGATTATACCATGACCATAATTCCAAAACATTTTAACTACAGCGAAAACATATATAGTTGTGAGGTTTTTGTAATTAGTCTCTAGATATTCTCATATTGTTGAATAAAAGAAACCTGCTGCTAAAAGTTAGACATGACTCTAACCAAGTTTATTAAAATTTCTTGTTATTCTTTTTTTTTTAATTTTATTTATAATTATTCAATATAAAATTTTAGTATCAATTTAATGAAATGTTTCAAATGGCATGCATGATATTCTATTAATCCTAAATTTATTTTACATCCTACTGTTTCAGTGTATGCAGTTTGCATAACTATAATTTAAACCTAATACAATTTAAAAAAAGAGGTATGTACTTATAATATACTGTGCCTTTCCATTCCAAGAGAAAATCATAATCCATTTCAGTTTCAGTGCTGTTATAAAGTTACCAAAAGTCATATTATTTATTTATCATTTATTTTTGCTCTATTACTGATGAATATATTAAATTGAAACAATTTATAATTTATAAATTGTTAAATTATCCTTTTCAAATATTTTTATTTCAACCCATGTATTGTGAAATACATTTAGTTTATTCTAAATATAAAATTTTGTTTAAAACTGACTGTGACGTAATCTATTTTTCTTATAAATAATGTTTAAAGCTTTTGTATCCTGGAAAGGAATTAACCATTGGAGTGCCCTGTTTCATATTATTAATTTTTAAAGAATCTTAACATTGAATGGAATATTTTTTCCATGTCCATATATTAAAAGAAAAGATAATTGAAACAAAAATCGTCCTTATTTTATTAAGAAACAATCATATAGAAACCGGACCGCGTTTATCCTTTAAAGGTTTTTTATTACCTTATATCAGAACAAGTTCTCCATAAACGTGTATATAATAATGAATGTGTTATGTAAAAACAAAAATATATAATATGTCCATGTTAGTATTGTATAAAGTATTGCCATGTATATTTTAAAATGTAAATCATGATTGTAAACAGTATTAAAGTTATTTGTAATAAAGCTTAATATTTGTACAAAACTGACTGTTAAAACTTTCATTTTTTTATTTAAGTTCCTTAATCCAGGCTTAAGTAAAACACTTGAAACATAGTGTAAACAATCAAGTTTAAACTATAAAGGAAATTAAACTATAAAACAAATTTAGGAAACTACTAAATCAAAAAAACAAAACAAACCTAGTGATTCCTTTAGATAGAAAAGAGTTCCCTAATGCTATTAATAGCATTTGTTTCTCTGATTTGGTTGGTCTCTCTGTGGGTTTTTTTTTTTAAGAATGAAAAGTTCAAGCAAAAACAGAAAATGTACCTTTATCAATAAAACATAATTAATGTAAATTATTTACACAGTCCTATAGAATTCCTTTGTTGATTAGGGTTCATTTCTTTCTGATTCTGCTCCTCCAGAAAGACACCATGATGGCACCTTCAGTTAGAGTAAGAGCATTGAAAGGAAGATGATTAGATAGGATAAGGATCACACTTATTACTGATATCTAGGATAAAAACTTAATCTTCTAGAGAGGGCATAATGATAATAGACTTCATGCCAAAGTTTTTCTTCCTTTTAGTGAAAATCGGATGACCCTTCCATAACTACATATTGACTAGTACCCGGGAGAGAATATCGTCTAACGACGACTTGAAGAAGCTCAAAGGATCGCACTTAGTGAGCGATAAATAAATAAGAGGAAAGAGGTAGCCGA